>NC_056735.1:262730515-263028015 GCF_019279795.1 Protopterus annectens | reverse complement strand
AAATCTTCATGGCATCCCAACAAAGAGGATAAGAACTGGTTCCTCCTTTTTTGTTGATGTACCATACAACAGTCATGTTGTCTGTCTGTATGGATATCACACCCTTAGGGAGAAGGTCCTGAAATGCCTACAGTTCTAGGAAAACTGCCCACATCTCCAAGATATTGATGTGAAGATTGTCCTCTGTTGTTGACCATGTACCTTAAGCCATCTTCCCTTTGAAATGTTCCCCCACCCTAGAAGGGACATGTCAGTGGTCATTGTGGTTGTTAGCAGAACTGTCTGGAAAAGACAGCCCTTGGTTACACATGGAGATATTATCCACCAAGTGATATGGTTTTTCCAGACTTGCATAATTCAAATTTTTGCATGTAGAGAGAAAGTGGATTCAGACCACTGTACTGCTAAAGTCCATTGCAGCACTCTCATGAAACATCTTGCTAAAGGAACCATAAACATCTTAGATGCCATGAGACCTAATAGATATAGAATTAACCTCGCTGGTGGTTTTGGGTGATGAAGGACTTGAAGTGCTGTCAGATGGAGTGACTGGACCCTGGACGGAGAAAGGCTGAGTATCTGTAGTTTGGTTTTTAGATGGCATTCTACGAACTCTATAGACTGAGTTGGAGTCAATTGAAATTTTGGTAGGTTTAGTGATATTCTTACATTCCAAAGCAACTGGTACATGGTCCCAGTGCGTAAGTAGTAGGTGCTTGATGGAGGCAGTGAGGAGTCAATCATCTTGGTATGGGAAGACTTGGATCCCCAGTAGGCATAAGCATGCTGTTATTACTGCCATGATTTTGGTGAACACCCTCGGGCTGTGTTAAGACCAATATCTAAATTGGAAATGATTATCTCCCAGGTGAAAATTCAGGAACCTCCTAGAGCACTTAACTATTTTGATGTGATAGCAGGTGTTCTGGAGATCTATAGAGCACATCCCATCATCCTGCTTCAAAAGAGGCAAAATGGACTGAACTTCAACCATCCAGAATTTTGTCTGTTTTATGAATTGATTTAAGTGACTGACATCCCAAGATGGGTTTTAGGTCCCCAGTTTTATTTGGCATTAGAAATAACTTGGAATAGACTTCAGATTCTAACTGGTCTTGGGGACCAGTTAAATTACTGGTTTTTTTTAGCAGCTTTGAAATATATATAGCTGCTAAGTCCCACTGATTTGGTGGGACATCTGATGCCTTCTTCTTTTTCTGGGGGTGGCGCCCATGAATCTGATGCTATCTTTTCCTAAGCTTGAGGGTTTAAGGAGAGATGCCCCCCCCCCCGACTGCCTCCAGAGTGCAGCAACTGGGCAACCATTCAGGAGTGCTGAAAGGCTTTTTCAGAAAAGGGACCTTGAAAGTCTTGATTGTGCAGTCCACCTGTGCCTCTAGGGCATCATCCATTAAAATGACCTCCCCCTCTGCATGGGGAGGTCTGTTCCCTTGGGAGTCAAGAAAAAAACTCTGTGATTTGCAGAACCACATCTTCTTCCCTGATTTCTGATTCCTAGAGAATGTTTTTTGTGGGGTGGTGAAGTGTACTCCAACTGCAGAGATGTCTTGTCATCCTATTGACTCCCGGTGAGTGTATCCTTGACTTTAGGTCCAAATAAGGTGGAATCATTGCAGGGGCATTAATGAAGGATGACTTGAAGTCTTCCGTGAAGTCACATAGTTGCTTCCAGGTGTGACGGCACATGGTGATATCGGTGCCTGCTTCTCTGGCTGTGCAATCAGCTGCATTCAAAAGCAGATGAATGGCCACATTAGGGGAAGATTGCAGGGTGGAGAGCTGGGAGTCCATTGTCTTCTGAACATCTGCTGGTAATACCCTTGAAATCTCCTTAGAAAAAGTCCCTCTGGAATCTTGTTAAGTGGGGAAAGTAGATCAGTGATCTGAGGGCTAAAATCACTGACACTTAGGTCTGCTTTCCAAATCTGTCCATCACCCTAGATTCTCTACTGGGAGGATGAACAGATGAGCTTTCTTATGAGCTCTTTCTTGGTGTAGCTGCCACCACCACAGTATCTACCAATGGGCCTTTACTCCAGTGTTTCTGATCTGTGGGTGCTCAAAATATTCTGTATGTCTTTTTTGGAATGGGCTTCACCACATCCAGGTCCTTCCATGCCCGCTGAACCATAAGATCTATAAGGGAATCAATGGGTGGTACCACCCAGGAAGATGCTGGTCCGGTACCAAAAGCATCCAAGAATACTGACTCATTTTCATTATTTCAAGGATGTCACCAAAGGTGATGTCTTCAGAGAGGTTGCAAGGGAGCCCTCACCTTCTTCCAAGTCAGTATCTTCTGTGAAAGATACTGGTGAATAGTCTAGGTGCTTCTGTTTATATGTCCTTTTTCTGGGAACAACCTCTACGGGAGGTGTAAGAGGGGTCAGAGTTGGATGGGGAGCTAACAAAGCAAACTTCCACAGAGGCAATTAGTATTGGCTGTCCATGTTGACTAGCATTTAGAGGTCAAGATACAAAATGCAGATGAGGTTTGGGTGGTTGAAACTTTCTTTTCTTTAGAAGATGCCAAAACCTTTTCAAAGACCTCAAAAGCCGATGCTGCCACCAGAATGGCAGACTTCCTGCATATCAAGGAAGACAGGGAAATCTCTGTACAGAGGAGTCCCTGCTTCAAAGCCAACCTCAGGTCTGAGTTATCCAGGCCGAAGCTTCAAGGGGAAAAAATGACTCCAAAAACCTTGGTATCGACTTACCCCCCCCCCCCCCCCCAAAAAAAAAAAAAAACTTAGCTCTGAAACTTCAGCTCCATGTCTCATCTCAGTATGAAGGCACTGGAGTCATGAAAGATAAGAATATGGTTGGTGTCGAGAATGTAAGCAACACCAGCACCAACAAATCAGCTCCAGTTCCAGATGATTCAAAAAATCCTGATTCCAAAGGAAGAGTCAGTATGGATTCTTGTAAGGGAGGGAAAGTTGGCCTGCACTCAGTACCTTTCCAGGAGATGGTACCAGAATAACCGCAAGCTGTATCTGTGTCCTCAAAAATGTCCTCATCATCCTGTTGATGTTGAGTTCCATGAAGCTTCTTGAGAAGTCAGTGCATGACATTATCAAAGAAGGATGTGAATATCTCCTTTCCCTGAAGTACGGGAGACTGCAGTCTGGAACTCACTGGGTCCAGTGAGTAACTTGTATGTGGAGGAGACTGGTCTCAACTCTGTCAGTTCTGACCTTCTTGGAACCTTTGGATCAGGAGAGACGGAATAGGTCAGTTTTGGAGATCGCTTTTTTCAAAGTCTTGACAGGAGATTTGCTCTTTCTTTTTTGTTTTCTCTTTTATCTAATTTTCTGTGTCTTTAACCTTTTCTGAGACTTTAGTATTCTGCTTCTTTTGTTTAGATGGTGAAGATGGTGATGGGGTAGCCACTGGCTGTGCCAGAAGCAGCCCCCTTAGAGCCAGCTTGTCCCATCTAATCTGGAGGGTCATGGTGCTAAATGGTGCACAGGACTGGCATTTTATGTCTCGGTGTGTGGCACTGAGACAGCAAACACACTTGGAGTGTGGGTCTTGTAGAGGAAATTTGTACCTACACTCTGAGCACTTTTTGAAACCTGTCATCTCTGACATGGTAAGGAAGCTAGGAAGAAAAGCCTTAACATTAAATTTAAATTTAAAATTTCATTTTTTTTTTGTTTTTTTTAAGGAAAGAGAAGAAGAGAAACAGAGAAGAGACCCTCACTAAGGGATTGGCCCTGACTACCTTAAGTGTCAACTATGCAAGAAAATAATAGTAAAAGTAAAAAGACACTAATAATAATAATAAATAATAATATGCTGGTGAGAGGAAATTCACATGGTAAGAGATGAGTTATAGTGAAGCAGAGATAATATATAAACATGTTATGACCTACTGCCAATGGAGAGCTTTCTGCATACACCCAAGTAGCAAACAAGATCTGAGTATCTGAGGTGCAACCTAGGGAATTATGGGTAGGGGAGGAGTCAGAGCTCTGAAACTGATAAGCTTTGAGATCGGCACCGAGGACAGATCCTGTTGTGTATGACAACCCATATGTTTGAACAGACAAAAATAGACAACCTTTGGATCTACAAGCTTTCTTGAAGATATCCTTCAATGCCAGAATTAATGGAGGAAAGGTCTCAATGTTTAAGGCCTCATCCTCCAAGAGCTCATTAACCTTGTTAATCTTGTTGACAGCCAGATATAGCTCTTAGCTGAATGCATCTCAAAAGCTAGTCAGCAGAAAAAGAAAACTACTGTTTGTACTCCCATACCTGCAGCAGGCAATAGTACCATCCGGTAGGATGTCTCTAACTATTGTAATATGCACAGTTGTGGTACTTCAACCACACCAGGGGACCTGGAGGTAACAGAATGTGAGTGGTCCAATACCTGCCCTAAACTAAGGCTGCTGTGAAGTCATAATCTGTAGGCTGAGTCATATTTTTGATTTATTCCTTCATTTTTTTTAGGTGCAGATGAAGAAAATGTTTGGGGGGGGGGTCTGAGTCCATGAAGTCAGGGGGCAAGATACTAGCCAGCTCAATGCCAAATACTGGTTGCATTATCAACCAAGTAAGAAGATGGACAACTCTCACTATTTTCCCTCTAAACAGCAATCTAAAGACGATTTCTATAAGGATAGATACTATTCCGAACACTTCACTGAGAAATTGACAGTATTTTCAGTAACACAGTTCAAAGCACAAAATACAGGCACAAAAGTCCCTTGATTTTGTAGAAAAAAGATTTAATCCAAATGAATGGACATGGTGCAAAAAGTATTAGGCAAGAAATAAATCATAAATTGATGAAAAATTCCTGTCAGAAATGTTTAACATAGAAAATGCCACCAAAAACCCGAAGTCTATTTCTGCAGGGGATACTGTTCTAAAGACTGTACTGAATGGGGGTCAATACTAGATTGTCGAAATGGCATTACAGCGAATGCCGTTTAGACGCCAAATAAAAAGCAAAACCGTAAAACAGCGAAACCCCAGGTCACCGATTTTTTTCCTAGGGAAAAAAATTGGTAGACCAACAAATCAAAACACACCAGTTAAAATAATTTCACCTGAGCTTTCGCTGTTTAAGCATTTCGCTGTTTATGTGTCGTCGAAAAGGCTTTCGCTGTAATGCCATATCAACAATAGAATATAGACCCCACTGAATGAAATGACAGTTTCAGTAACACAGTTTTAAGCTCAAAATACATGCACAGAAGTCTCCTAAAAATGAACGGCTATTACTTAAAACAGTATCAGCTCAAATAATCATAACACCAAAGAAATATAATGCAGTATTCCTATCAAAACTTCCAAATTAAGCTTTTTTTTAATTAACAGGCCTCACTGCTAGTCAAAATAAAAACAGAAGCATATACAAAAATTCGAATCAGAAAAAAAAATGTCCAAAGCAGTAGAATACACTATTCAAGCACTCACCGAAATGCAGAGGGAGGAAATAAAGCCCAAAAGGAGTTTCTTATCTGAGCTCTGTAGCTGGTACCACCCAGTCTGAGAGATGCAATATCTTAAAGAAATCTTTCTCAGACAGTGACTCAAGAAGGCTGAAAGGATTCTGTCTGGGAGTGTGAAGAGCTGTCCTGGTCCTGTCTTCAGCCTCACAGATAGGCAGTGGGATGAGTTCTGAGCTTTGACAGAATGCCAGAGGGAGTGTACAAGGGCACTACTACCCATATGCTAGTAAGACAATGTGTTTTGTGTTTGTTGAACAGCAAATAACTAAAAAAAAAAAATAAATTACACTCAGTAAGTACTTTCATCCCAGATGTTTTCAGTTATCAGATATAAATATTTTATGCACTTTATTTTATGTATGTACATCTTTACTATATTTTTTGAAATATATTTTATGGAGCTTTACTCCATTGAGAAGTGGCTTTTTGGGCTCATTTGAATCATCCTGACAAAAAAATGGAAATAAAATAAATAAATATCTTCTGATGGAATGCCTGAGGATTAAGAGAAATAATAATGAAACTATCTCATAAAAGAATCATCACTAGATGTATCAAGCAAAGTTGTTTTCCCTTTTGCCCTTTTGAACTTTCACTGGAAAAACAAATTTATGCATCTGTGTGTTCTATCCATAGGCTGATTTTGGCACAAGGAAAGTACTTTACTTCACTTCCTGCTGTTTTAATGTAGTTTCACGTACAATACTGGTTCCACGCTCCCGAAAGCACCCCAGCACTACCAGGTTATACTTCATACCATGCTTTTCGGCCACAAAACTCGGACCAAACCACATAAGGAAGGGGAGTATCAATATACATCAAAGATACCCACACCTCCAGGTTAGTGGAACTGCACGAAGCATCGGAGACCATCCATGTGCAACTAACAGTGGACAAAACTGCCTTTCTGTTTGTAGCCTGCTACAGACCACTCTCCCTAACACAGGAACCCCACTCGGCTTTCCTGAGAACATTAGAAAATATGAAGGTCTGTCCAAACACCATTATATTGGGTGACTTCAACTACCCAAACATTGATTGGGAAAACTACTCAAGCCCAAACACCCTCGCCCAATGGTTCCTAGAATTTATAAACTCAAATGCTATGGAACAACTGGTCACCACTCCCACAAGAGGGGAGAACATATTGGACCTGGTCATCACCAACATGGGGTCTCTATGTTCCACACCAGAGATATACCCCTCATTGGTAAGATCAGACCATAAATTAATCTCACTGGACATCCATATCCTGTCCCCACCCCTAGCCAAGGAAACCACGGTAAAGAACTTCTCAAAAGCAACTTCACACTTCTCAAAACCGAGGTGGAATCTTTCAAAGCCCCGGGCCAGGGGAAACTATGGCCCAAAATGCAGAATCCTTTACAAAAGCATTCTATGGACACCTACAGGAATGCATGGAGCATTATATCCCAAATAAAACCAAGACTCACTCCTCCAAAGGCAGGAGACCTGTCTGGTGGACCCCGGCCATAAATAAGCTATATAACAGAAGGAGGAAGCTACTACATGATAGAGCAAAATCCCAAAAAGGGAAGGCATCTTTGATCAGCACTAGCAAGAAACTACGATCCCTCATAAAATCATCTAAGGCAAACTTCGAAAGAAAAATTGCACAAGATACTAAGGATAATCACAAGGCCTTCTTTAGTTATGTCAGGAACCTGGGAGGCAACTCCCAGATATGCTCTGAGTTAGTGCAAAATGACAAAAAATACACTGAACCCACAGACATTGCCAACATCCTGGCAGAAAGGTTCAGTGCAAACTTCTCCCCCCTTCCCCTCCAAAAGAGCAAATGTCTGTCCCAACAGAATGTAGCCTCCCTGTGATCACAGATGCACAGGTGAAAGCTGCCCTATCCAAAGCAAAAAACATAGCATCAATGGGACCAGATGGTGTCCCGGGCTGTGTCTTACATGAGCTCCAAGAACTAAACCCTCACTTAAAGACACTGTTCAATCTCAGCCTTACTACAGGATATGTACCAAAGGAATGACGTACAGCAACAGTGGTCCTGCTCCACAAAGGTGGTGCCACAACGGACCCCGTAAACTATTGCGCTATAAGCCTGACCAGCCTGGTCTGCAAGGCTATGGAGCGCATCATCATGGAAATCATAAACAAGGACATTGGGAACCTCCAGACACTGGATCCTACCCAATTTGGCTTTGTTAAGGGCAGATCTTGCCTCTTGAACCTGGTCGACTTCTTTGAAACTGTTACCAAAGCCATAGATGAAGGGAAGGTTGTCCACACAGCCTACCTGGACCTTGCAAAAGCCTTCAACAAAATACCCAACTCGGGCATCATAAATAAGCTCACCAGCTTAAATATCAACCCCTATGTCACAAGATGGGTTGCAAACTGGCTTAGGGATAGAACCCACATGGTCAGAATTGCAGGTGCCATGTCAGACTCTAAACCAGTTACAAGTGGCATCTCACAAGGCTCAGTCCTGGGACCTCTCTTGTTCAGTATATATTTCTCTGAGGTACAGGCTTACACGGGTGGACTATGGCTGACAAAGTTCACAGATTACTGCAAACTAGGTGCCATAATCAACTCTCCGGCTGACACAAGCATCCTCCAAAAGGGTCTCACAGAGACAGATAACTGGTGCCAGAGCCACTGCCTAAAGCTAAATGCCAAAAAGTGCATTGTTATCACCTTTGGGAAAAACAAAGTGCCCACAAATTACCACATAGGTGGTAATCCATTAAGTACGGAAAAAGTAATTAGGGACCTGGGGACCCAAGTAGATAGTAATCTCTCCTTTGACAATCATGTTGCCAAAGTAGTTAGAAAGACCTTCTATACAGCCCACCTTATCATGAAAGGGTTCGCATCTAGATCAAGAGAGGTCAATGTGCCCCTCTACTCATCACTTATCAGACCCATAATTGAATACAATGCCCCATTTGGGATGTACCTTACCCGACACCTGCAGCAACTGGAAAGACCCCAAAAGTACCTCACCAAGAGGATCAAGGGACTCAAACAGATACCCTATGCACTTTGGCTAAAGAAACTCCAGCTCTACTCAGTTGCATACTGCCTACTCAGAGGTGATCTGTGTCTGACGTATAAAGCCATGTCCAACCCAGAATTAATGGACATGCTCCACCTCAAGAAATCTAAGTCGCTTAGAGCTACACGCTCCAGAGACTTGAACCTCAGCACAGAAATAAACAGGACATGCTGGAGGGACAGATTCATATCCCAGAGGCTCCCCTCACTCTGGAACAAAATCCCAATCCATATTAGGCAGAGCCCCTCACTGACCCTATTCAAGAGAAATCTTGACGAGTGGATGGGAGACCGTAAGTTTACCCCTGGGATCTCTTCTGTGTCCTTGCTAGACAGAGGTACAGTAAACTAACCTTAATATGGCTACCTACTGTGACCTACTATACAGAGACACAGTCAACTAATCTAAAAGGGTGGTGAAAGCCAAACACACTCTGGCTAGGCTTATAAATGCCCTAGAGCAGAAAGCCTAGTATCAGCCTATGAACCTATGAATATTAAAATACTCTCTAAGAAAGCTTTATATTCAAAGGATAGCTGTATCAACACAGATCAAATTAAGTGAAAGTATTGAAGACCTAGGCTGATGAAAAAAGTACAGTTGTGTAAGTAAACTTACCTTAACAGTAGATGCTTGAGTGATCACTGCTGCAGTAGCATTAGCTATGTGGTTTATATTCTGCTATAAGGATATAACAGCTGGTCAAGCTTCCAGAGCTAAAGAGTAAACTTCCATTCACCTAAATTGTTAACTTGCTTGAGCAAAGTTGAAGAAAACTGGTGGTTTGTCACCAAGCCCTTCAGAGCTTTCGTGCCAACTAAGAGAAGGAGGCCAGAGCCCTGAGAATGATAATGCTAGGAAAATAAATGTAAATGCCCTCACTTTGGCAATAAAAACATTCAGAAATAGGGGGATGACTACTGCAGCAATCATCATCCAAACATCTTTTGTTACGGTAGGTTTACTTACACAACTTTCCTGTCTTCATTATTTGATCACCGCTGCAGTAGTCTTAGCTACATGGGTAGATTACCATAGGTTACACTGACTGGGAGGAGGAAGGATGAGGATCCATGAGTCCCTGAAGAATGGTCCTAGCAAAGCCTGTCCTAGACCTGGAGAAAGAATCTTGTTTGTAGTGCTTTGTAAGGGTATGTAACAGAGGACCAAGTTGTCACTTCTAGAATACAACCATTTCCAAAAAGCCACAGATGAAGGCAATGTCCTGACTGAGTGAGCTTTGACCCTGTCTAGAATTGCCTTGTTGTGGTAGGTATAACAAATGTTAACAGCATGAAACAACTATTTGGATATAGTCTGTTTGACAAAGGCTGTCACTTCTTATTACCTTCACAAGAAATGAATAACTGATCAGAGTTCCACAAAGTTTTACTTCTGTCAAGATTAACACAAACACCAACAAATGGAATTTAGTGCCAAAATAACCAATACCACTGTAACAGCACTATGAGGAAATAAAGCTGCAGTTGATGGTTCGAATATTTAATGATGCAACAAATAAAACATTAACGCTTGATACTCCACAGTACGTTTTCGTTTCCACCTCACTTCATCAGACAACAAAAAAGCCCTCAGGCACTTGTTCTTAAGTATTGCCTTCACTAATTAACAATCATGCAATAAAAAAATTAAACAAAATTAACTACTTCAAGCCAACACTCATATTTGATAACAAAACAGCTTGTTAAGCTTGTAACTAGACATTACATACAAACTAACGTCATACTTAATACAATATTAGTTGGACAACAAACATCATCATAACACATACTAATTCTGTAAAAAACTTATATATTACAATTTAAAAATGCAATTAATTTGATTCAAATCTCAACAAACTGAACATCAATGTTTAAATTCATAATACTTTAGTGACATCTACTGGCCAAAGTTTGAAATTTAAAAACCTAGGCTTTTGTCTACAAAATCTGTACTTAAAGAATGCAGGATTTACCTATATAACATTCTACATTTATATACTTAGAAGTGACTCCCTTCATAAAATCATTTATTTATCATTAAGAACTACTTACAGATATGCAAAATTAAGAACAATAAATATTCAAGTATTTAATTAAAAATATAAATATGTATTATGCATACTGTACAAATATTTTTATTACAAAAAAGTCTAAAACAATTGATTTTGTTAAAAATTCATAAATGCATTCATAAATATAATTATAAGTGGATAAACTTGTATAATAAGGTAAATACATATTGAAATCTAAAGTATTGAAAACTTTTAAACACCATCTACAGCTTTGCTGCCCTCATTTTTAACACAGGGTTTATAGAGATGACATCATTTAGACCTGGCGGTCTGTTAGCTTCCAAGTGTAATTGCCACAATAACTCTTTATATTCGATTGAAGTTTCCCATTGTCCTCCCCTTATGTCTTTTTCAACAACTTCTAAAACAAAGAAATTATAAACTGCTTGGGGACAATCTATTTTATGTCTATATAGAGCATTCTTAGAGTTATTTGTTCTCATTTCATAGTAGTGCTCGTAAATCCTTCTTTTTAATTTTCTTTCGGATTTTCCAACATAAAATGCTTCGCATATTTTACATAAGGCTAAATAAATAATACCATTTGTGTCACAATTTGCAAAGTACTCGCTCTCTATTAGAATATCCCTACTTTTGATGTAGATGGTGTTAGATGTACATATATACGTACACTGTGAGCACCTCCCACATTTAAAAGTGCCCACTTTCGTTCTCTTGGTCCTTATCTGTCCTTTCTGACCTTCTAATATAGTTTTTAGATTTCTACCTCTACGGTATGTGTATTTCAGTGGTTCATTAAAGAGAAGACTCAGATCTGATAATTCCCCAAATTTCTGCCATTCTTCTTCAAACATCCTTCTAATGTGTACTGCCTGTCCACAATAATCCATAATAAAATTATTTGTTTTTCCTGAGTCCTGCAGCAACCTTTTGGGTATTTCTCCCATACTTTGGCTACCTAAAATTGGTTTGAATCTACCCCTTCTCTCATCCCTTACTTCCTTCTCTATACTTCTTATAAGCGTTGGTGGGTATCCTCTTTCAATGAACATTCGATAAAGAGTATCACATTCTTCTACAAAATCTACTTCTCTTGATGCCATTCTACTTGCCCTCACGTATTGTCTCTTCACTATCCCCTTCTTCTGATGGTAGGGATGTGCACTACTAAAGGACAAGTAGGAGTTAGAATACGTTTTCTTTCTGAATATTTTTGAAAAAAAACCCTTTTCACATTTACCAACATTGATATCTAAAAATTTTAATTCATTTTTGTCACTTTGAAAGGTAAATTTCAGGAATCCAGTAGATTCAGAGATATACTTATAGAACGCTTGGAATTCTTCCTCAGTGCCAACCCATAGGAAACACATATCATCCAAAAAACGCCTGTACAACTTCCAACATGGGCTAAACTTTGAGTTGATAATAAATTCATTTTCCCAAGCTGATAAAATGATGTTAGCATATGTGGGGGCACACCTGGCCCCCATTGCTACCCCCTGAATTTGTTTGAAAAATTCACCTTCAAAATGGATGAAGCTGTTGGACAGTACTACATCCATTAAGGTGAGTATTAACCGAAAATCATTGTTATCAAGTTTTCCATAATTTACCAAGGCCTCTTCAAACAGCTTCAAACCATCATCATGGGGTATAGAGGAAAATAAATCCACAATATCGATAGTATAGAAAGTTATATTCTCATCAAAAACTTCCTCTGTAAGCAGTTGTAATAATTCCCATGAGTCTTACAGAATTAGTATGTGTTATGATGATGTTTGTTGTCCAACTTCTGTCAAGATAATATTGTAGTTGCCTGTAAACATCCAGAGTATAGACTATCCATTCTCCCTCATTTTTAGGATCTGGAAAGAAGTAAACTCAGATGCAAGTCTAGGCATAAATGAAAGATTAGTATTCAAGGAAACCCTATCTTTGTGGAAAATGAAATAAGGCCAAGGTGACCAGCAGTCCCAGTTTTTCCAGGACAGTCCTAGTTTGGAAGTCTCTGTCCCAGAATCCCAAACATTGTCTTTGGGACACAGAAATGTCCCAGTTTAGACCACTCAGTCTGAATGGTGACTTGGATTCCCAGGGTGGCCAGTCCCCCTGCTTTCCCATCTTAAGCAGCTCTGGGGACTTTGCAATTTTTCGGGGATGCCATTGGGTATGGGGTAAGGTTGGATGCTTTCACCCTGGCAGGAGCCTTCCAGGCCCTGCCACCATCAGTCAGTCATTCCCTCAAGGACTTCTGTCATGGGGGATTCTGCTTGACTTCACTCACCCAGGCAGGAGCTCTCCAGGCCCTACACCCATCTGCCTGGCTCTCCCAAACTGATTTCTGTCAGGGCCAAACCCTACAGTTCTCCCCTTTGACCTGGCCAAGAGACCTTCCCCAGCTGTGACCCCCCCATGTCAGGGAACTCCACAGCATGCATGTCTTCTGCAGGCTGCCAAATTGTGCCAGATCCCTCACGCCCTCAGACCCTCTCAGGGTAGCTTCCCTCCAATCCCATCCAGTCCTCCAGAACTCCCCTCAGCCGCTGAGGGGCAGATTCACTCTCATAAAGGCTTCAGAGTTCCCCTGCTTTCCCAACCAGAGCAGCTTTGGGGACTTTGAGATTTTTCAAGGATGCTGTTAGTTATGGGGTGAAGTTGGATGCCTTCACCCCTACAGGAGCTCTCCAGGCCCCTCTGCCATCCACCCTGGTGCTTCATCAAGGACTTCTATCATGGGGACCTCTGCCTGACCCCACTCACCCAGGCAGGAGCTCTCCAGGCCCCACCACTGTCTGCCAGTTGGTCCCTTAAGGACTTCCATCATGGGGGGGGGCTGTGCCTGCCCTCGCTCACCTAGGCAGCAGCTCTCCAGGCCCCAGTGCTGTCCAACCTAGTGCTCCCTTAAGGACTTTCATTGTAGGAGCTCTGCCTGACCCCCCCCCCTCACCCAAGCAGGAGCTCACCCAGCCCTCCCACTATCTGCCTCTCTCCTCCTTCCAGACTTCCATCCCAGAGGGGGCATGGTCGAGAACTGTCCTGTACCAGTCACTTTCCACCACTCTATCCCTTCCAGACTTCCATCAGGATTGACCCCCTCTAGGGTTCCACTTCTACCCAGGAGAGAGAGAGCTCATTTCCAGAGTTACATATCTCCTAACTGCTGCCAAATCATGCACTGTCATGCGTGCTCTTGGAGCCTCTCAGGGGATCTTCCCACCCCCATGGAACTCTGCTGGGCCATGAAGCCTCAAACAGTCTCTCATCCAGACTTCCATGACACTGGTTCTCCACTTTGTCTTGCACCTAGGGCTTTCAAACTCACCGGAGAGATGGCCCTGGCTCCCCCCATCTCTGCACTTTTTGTGGCACACCTCAGTCTCTCACCCCCATAGTGCCAGGAGCCGATGAATGTGCATTGCTTCAAGCCTCCTGGCATGTGGCCTCTTGTCTCCTGGGTGGTGTTATTTACAGTGTGGCATCACCACAGTGCCTGGTGAAGGAAGGGAGGCCAACCTGCCTGCCCTGGTGCAAGATGACATGGCTGACCTATCTCCACTCCCATGGGAACTGGGAGAATGGGATTGCAGACCTGGTTTCCTGGGGTGTACTTCAAGTGTCCCAGTTTAGGTCCTGTAACAAAATGGTCACCTTGGATAAGGCTGACCCACCATAAGTGCTTGCAACTCAGGATACTCTTCTTGAAGAAATCAGAGCAATCAGCAAAACTGTTTTCCATGTTAAAAAAATCAAGTCAACCTGATGAGCTGGTTCAAATTGAGTAAAAGTTAATTTTTCCAAAACAAAGTCAGATTTCAAGGAGGAGCCACCTGTTTTCTGTGAAGCTTGGAATGCAACACCCCTTTCACAAACACTTTCACATGGGGATCCACAGGCAGACATGATGGAATTGCTGACTAATGTATATTTACAGAGGCTTAAGAAAGACCGGAGGGCAATAACTCACACAAATATTGTAGAACCAGAGAAGTACTAGTCTTAAAAGGATCATGGTTGCTGTTTTTGCACCAACTAGAAAACCTTTTCCATTTGCTAATTTATGACTTCCAAGTAGCAAGTTCTCTTGCCTCCTTTAATACTTGATGCACATCCTCAGAAAATTTGCACCTGAAAGATATTTAAACTCTGTCAGGTAAGCAGTTAGTTGCAGTTGTTTCAAGATGGAATGCTCAAGCACCCTGTTTTGGACAAGTAGGTCCAATCTGTGAGGAAGCTCATGGTAATTGCCTTTGGCCATTTCCAAAAGAATGGAGAACCAGTGTTGCCTGGGTCAGAAGGGAGTTACCACAGTGATCTTTGGAGATTCCTTCTAAATCTTCAGAATAATCCGAGATATTAGTAGAAATAACAGAAAGGTATAAAGAACATTCCTATCCAAGGAAAACAGGAGGAGTCTATTTTCCAGGCCTTTTTTTGCATGGACCTCTAAAGCAGAATTTTGCTACCTGATTGTTGTAACAGGAGGTAAAAAGATCTATCTGAGATGTTTCCCACAGCTACATCAATTCCCAGAAGAGCCCATGATTAAGTTTCCATTCATGAGGATCTGTCCTAGTCATGCTCGCCTTGTTTACCACAAAGTATTGCTCTGATGGAATGTATGATGCCTGTAGTGTGAGATTGTGCTGAAAAAACAAAAGTACTGTACTTACCATAACAATAGATCTGTGTTGTTAGATTTTCATCTGGTTTAAATGATGGGTTTTGAATCTGACTTGTGTCTGGTCTTGGTACTTCCAAATGTGTGGATTCAGAGTTCTAACTCCTCCCCTACCCATAATCCTTCTCTGCTTCTCCTAGAATATCTCAGATTAAGTTTGCCCACTACTCTATAAGATATGACCTTAAGAATAAACTTGAACTGAACGTATAAGAGATATATCCAAAACAGGAAGAAAAGGCAATGATGTTTGCAAGACTGCTGGAGTACCACCCATTCTTCAAGGTAAAAGAAGTGGCAATTTGGAAGGGGGAAATAGGGAGGAATGTTGAAACAAACAAAAATAGGACAACATGGATCTATCATGGTAAGTACATAACTTTTGTACCCAATGTTGTCCATTTTCATCTGATTCAACTGATGGGATAGATTTCCTAGCTACCGATTTCCTGGGAGGCATCAAGGAAGGATATTGCGGAGCACAGTGGAATCAAAGGAGAAGAGTGATCTGGATTGTACATCCACTTTATAGTGAGACACAAAGGTGTGAACAGGTGAGCATGTTGTAGCTGCACAAATCTCAACCGGCAGATTCTGTTGAAAAACTGTGAAAGCTGCTACTGATCTTGTTGAGTGAGCTGTTGGTCTTTTAGGTAATGGTAAACTCAGTTAGTCATGAACAAATGAAATGCAGTTTGACGGCCATCTAGAGAAAGTGACCTTGGAAACACCACACCCTAATTTCATTTTAGAAAAGGCAACAAATAATTGATCTGATTTTCTGAAATCTTTTATCCTGTGGGGACAAAATTTAAGTTGTCTATGAATGTTAAGAAAATGTAACATATATTCTCCATTATTTGAGAAGTATGGGAAGAAAACTGGAAGATGTATGGATTGATTGATGTTAGAGTTGGATGCCACCTTATGAATAAAGGAAGGATTTGGTTTTAAGAATACTCTGTTCTTACAAAAGGTCAAATGTCAAATGTTGTGGTTTGCAAGAAAGGGCCTGTAATTCTGAAATTCTTTTGGTTGAAGTGACTGCCACTAAAGAGATTGTTTTCCACATTAAGTACTTAGGATCTGCTGAGGCTACTGGTTCAAATGGGGATTCTGTAAGCACTTGCAGCATTAATGCAATATTCCAAGGAGGAACAGGATCCCTTATGGAAAGTCTAAGAAGGAAAGTTCCCTTGAGAAAGGCTTTAGAAACTTTAAAGATGATATAGGTGTCTAATTATGGCCAATGTAAACATTTCAAATAGCTGCTAATTGAACCTTTATAGTGCAGAAACTGGAACCTTTATGAAACAATTCTTATAACAATTTTAATGTTGAAGAAAGAGGAGGAGAAAAAGGATCTAATCCCTTTTCTAAAGCCCAGAATGAAAACCTTTTCTATTTACTTCCATAAACCTTTCAAATGCTAGATTCCTGAGAAGTTGTTAGAATGCAGACTACTTTTTTGAAAATCTGGCATCTCTGGCCATTGTCAAAACTGGAGTAAACAAGCAGTTAGATTTAAGGTGTTTAGATTCAGGAAGGGATAACCAGATGGGTGAGATAGCAGATCTGGGCTGTGAGCAAGTGTCCAGGGAGGACATTATAGATGAGGCCAAAGAAATGGGAACCAAATCTGTTGGGGCCAATATGGGACAAGGAGGATTACTTTTGCCTTTCATCTGCTGGCTTTCTGAATGAACTTTGTGATCACGAGAATAATGAAAAGGCATGTGGATGACCCAGAGGTCAATTTTGGACCACAGAGTCCTTCAGTGACGTAACCTGGTGAAGGATGAGGACAAAATAGCTGCTACACTTGTTGCTGAGGTGAGATGCAAAAAGGTTGCAGCAAGGCTGACCCCAGCGATGGAAAATTTTGTTCACCACTGACTGAATGAGAGCCACTCGTGGCCAAAGAATATTTTTATTTAGTTTGCCCAGTAGCACACTGGAAGTTCCCAGGATGTGTATTTCTACAATAAAGCAATGGTAAGTTAATGGCCTTTGCCAATCCCTCATGGTTTCCTCAACCGCTCGACATAGAGGATAGGATCTGGTTCCTGCTTGCTTGTTGATGTAAAAAACTATTGGCATATTGTATGTCTGAATGGAGATCACACCATCTGGTACAGAGTCTTGAAATGTCTGCAATGCTCATATGACCACTGTCATCTCCAGAATGTTGATGTGAAGGCTGGCTTCTAATTGGGTCCAGGTAACTTGAACAGTCTTCCACTGATAAAACCCACTCTAAAAGGAAAGCATCCATGGTGACCACAGTTACTGGAAGAGAGAGACAGAGTGGACAGCATTCGAATAATACTGGGGAAGATACCCACCACTTGATATGAGTCCTGCATACTGGAGTTAGTCTGATGGTTGTGCTCAGTGGATGATGTAGCTGTGACCATTGAGTTGAAAGAGTCCACTGAAGTATTCTCATGTGGAAACACGATAGGGGAGCCAGAGTGATTGTTCAGGCCATAAGAACTAGCAGTTTTATAACCAATTTTACTTGGAGAGAGGGATGTGATAATACTTGATTTGCTACTTCAAGGAAAAAGAATCCTAGAATGTGGTAAGGCAGCTATCTGATTTTGTGTGTCTAGGAGCATCCTATGAATTCCAATGACTGAGTAGGATTCAGTTGATGTTTTGGAATATTAACTGTTATACCCAATCTGTAAAGTAACTGGAGTAAAGTGTCTTTCCTTTGGATGAGTAAACTTCTGATCAAAGCAGTAAGGAGCCAGTCATCCATATATGGAAAAAAACTAGAATCCTTGCAGCCTGAGATAGGCTGTGACTACTGTAATGCATTTGGTGGACACCCAGGGGGCTGTGGTGAGACAAAAGGGCAGAGCTTTGAATTGATAATGATTGGCTCCCAGCCTAAAAGAGAGAAATCTCCTTGATTGCTTATCTTTACATGATAACAAGCATCGTGGAGATCTACTGAACACATCCACTTGTACTTCCTGAGTAGTGATAGAATGGACTGAACACTCACCATGCAGGATTTTTGTCTGCTTTACAAAACAATTCAAATGACTGGGATCCAGAACTGGCCTTAGGTCCTCTGCATTTTTTGGAACCTGGAGTAGACTTCATATCCTATCTGGTCTGGTGGGACTTGTTGAATGGCTTGATTTTGTAACAGCTTTTTGACTTCTGCTGTAGCAGATTCCATTTAGTAGGATGGAACCAGGGGAATCATTTTTCTTTGTTTGGGGGAATAAAAGAAGGGAATCTTGTATCCTATGGTGATTATCCACAGCACCCATGGGTCTGTAGTGATGGTCTGCCAGTATGATGGTATAGCTGGGCAACACTTCAGGAGTGCTGAAAGGATTTCTAAGAAAAGGGTCCACAAAATCCTTGGTTTTGCAGACCACCTGTGCCTCTATTGCAACCCCCCCACCATGGGAGGATTTGTCCAAGGAAGCATCTTGGTTAAAATTGTGAGATTTTCTGAACCACATCTTCCTTTGCCATTGATTCCTTGAAAAGATCCTTTGAGGAGTGGAGAAGCAGATTTCCATGGTAGACAGGGTCTTTCCATCCTGTTTATTCCTGGTTAGCATGTTCTTAACCTTTGGTCCAAAGAGTGGAACCATTAGAAAGAGTGTTAAGGAAGGATGTTTTGAAGTCTTCCACAAAATCACACTACTTCCTGGAAAGATGACAAATGTTGATGCTGGCACCTGCCACTCTGGCTTCCCCATCAGCTGCATTTGAGAGCAGATGCATGGAGACATTAGAAATAGACCTGAGGGTAGATAGTTTGGATTCACATTTTTTCTGTCTATCTGCTGGCAAATTACCTGAGTGAGAACTGGTAAGCTCTTTGGTCAGTTCTTTCTGGAAGCATATGACATGAGCCAGGTAGTTCAGCTCTCTAAGGGAAAAAGTCGTTGAACCATACGTCCATTTTCCAAATCCAGTCAACACCTTAGATTCCCTGTTATGGCAACGAACAGATGTACTCTCTTTGGAGAGTTCCTTTTTTGTGACGCTACTATGACCATAGCATCTGCAGGGAGACTTTTACTCCATTGTGTCTTATCTTTAGGAGCTGCTAGTATCTTGTTGAGCTTCTTTGGTATTGGGTCTGCTGTGTCAGATTCTTTCCAGGCTCTTTGAGCCATCAACTCAATTAGGACATCAGGAGGTGGTACTACCCAGGTGGTAGAACAGCCAGCTCCAAAATCCTCTAGGAACACATATTATTTCAGAAAAGGTGAATCAATGGACCAACCTCCCCCCTTCTGCTTCATCAATTCCTGGATTTTGCCATAGATGATGTCTCCAAAGGGGGCTCAGGGGAACCCTCCCCTCTATCCAAATCCATGTCTTCCATGACAGATTCAGGTGATGAATCAATGTTTTCTTTTACAAGTCTGTTTCTTATGGAGGTTGATGCAGAAAAAGAAAGAGGTCAGGATGGTCCCAAGCATGGAGGAGTCACCCCTTCACTAGTAACGAGAACCGTCTGGCAGGCTTTGACTGTCTAGCCAGAAACTGGAATAGAGGAGGACTTTCGAGAAGCCGAGCCGGGAGAACCCCTCTGACACAGACTTGGCCGGATCTGAAGCTGATATTGGAGCCGTGCTATCAACAAAATTTTTTAAATCAATCTGTCCTCTGCATCCTCAGCTCTGACACCTCGGCTCTGATTCCCTTCTCAATCTGACAAGATCGGAGTCAAAAGAGAGTGGGGTAAATTCGGGGTAGAAGATGTAAGGTATGTCAGCACTGATGCAGATGCTCTGGGTGTGGTATGTTCAGATCCAAGGACTAGATAAACACAGGTTTCCTGAGTGTGGGAGTAGTGGGACTTTTACTCGAGTCAATCTGTGAAGATGATACATGGATGACCCCTAACTGTCTCTGCTGTCAAAGAAATCTCTGCATCATCCTATCAACATTGATTGACTTCAATAAGGCTCCTCGAAGAATGGGTGGATCTCACTGAAGAGACTACTGAGGAAGCCCTCAATGGTCTTTCTTCCTGCAGGATAGGAGAATGTAGTTGTGGGTTCATAGGATCTAGGGAAAACAGTAAAGTCAGTGAAGGAGATTGGATCTGATGGCTTTGACACTTTCATTTTCAGACCCAGGAGAACTGTCAGGTCGTGTGACTGTCTTCTCAGGAGTTTTGCTTCCCTATGATTTTTACTCCTCTTTATCCTTGACTTTCTGTGCTGATTTTTTGATCACTTTGGAGGAAGAAGCAGAAGGAATAACTGAACCCTGCTAAGAAGGCATCAAACCTTTCAAAATCAGTTTGTCCTTACGACTTTGTAAGGCCTGATGTCCAAACGAGGCACATGCCTTACAATTAATGTCCAGTTGGGCTGCCTCTAGACAATAAACATACAAGGAGTATGTTATGACCACACGAGAACTTTTTAAAGCTCTTCTATGACATGCTTACCACAAACAAAAACACAACTAAACAATATTCTAAGTAACAGAAAGTACTACTAACAGTCTAGAAAAAGAAAGTACAATTATTTATTTTTATTTATTTATTTTACATTTGTTGACTGGGATTGTCCGACTGAGCTGAAGAGCCCTTTTTCAGTGGAGGCCTGGGGAGAAAAGCTCCAACATATACAATTTTCATTATAAATCAGCATTAAACAGCAATGTTACAGGATTATTACAAGGCATTAAGTAGCAATACAATATTATACAGTGTCAATAATCAGGATTATTAATATATAATATTAATAAGTAAAAGTTACAAAGAAAGTTTTTTTTAACAAACAAGTAGGAAATTAAAGGACTGGACCCAAGAAGGCTAATCCAGTAAAGCAGAATTAGAAATATAATGATGTAGCTATATAATATTTTAGGACTACTAACTAGAGTAGGGTAATGTACAGAAAGCTATGTTAAAGAGCAAAAAAGATGAAAAATAAGTAATTTTGATTGACTTATTGTCTATGAAGAATGGAGATTAGAGCCTCTTGACTCTCACAACCATTTGGTTCAGACAACAAATGAGATATGAGGTATTCTAGGAGAACCAAAGAAGAATTATGGGTAGGGGACGAGTCAGAGCCCTGGATCAACATGTTTGGAGTCTGATCTGAGACCTATCAGTTGAATCAGATGAAAATGGACATCAGATCTTACATCACAGGCTACCATGGCTTGTCTGCACACAGGGTAAGATCTAATTCCCTGTTTATCTACTACATTGCTGTGATGCTGTCTGTAATCACTTGTGATAGTCCTGGGGACCACAGAGGATTGAAAGAGTTGAGAGAATTTATGACTACCAACATCTCTTTCACATTTATATAATCTTGTCTTTTCTGTTCCAAAAACCCTGCATTGGAGCTACAGGAGAAAATGGGAGAGGTGGAGTCAGATAAAATTGTTTTTTTCCTCCAAAGGATCTCCCTTCTTACAGTTCCCAAAACAGGAATCTGGAACATCAGAGGATGTTGATGCTGAAACCATACAGATTTTAGGTACAACTGAATCTTTATCATGTGTAAATCTTGCTAGATGGATCATGAGAATCATAGAAGCCATGAATCCTAATATCGTAAGAAATTCTCTTTCTGAGTTTTTTGTTTGAGTGGGAAAACTCAAGAATAGATCAAGATATAGATCCACTTTTTTTCCTGTGGAAGAAAAAGTCTTTCAACCTAGGTATCTAGGAGACATCCCAGGAAAATACTGTAAGAAAGAGTCAAACAAGATGTTTGAATGCTCTTTTGAATCCCCATCCTGTGCAGGAGATCTCTCATCTGAATGAGGGATTCTTGACACTTTGCATGACTCTGCAAATATAATCAAGTCATCTAAATAAGGAAAAATGTGAATATATTGTAGTTAACAGTAGGCTATCATTGGAGTAAGGCACTTTGTAAATACTATTGGAGCAATGGAGAACCCAAAGAGTAATTCAGAGAATTGCAAATGTGATCCAGACACAGAAAACCTTAAGAAATGTCTGAAACCTGGTACTCCAGGTATATGATGAGCATCTTTTAAAACTAAGGTCACCAAAAAACTTTAAAGGAGAATGAGAGGCAACATGTTGTGAAGAGATAACATTTTCAACTTTGGAGTTGTCACAAACTGGTTTTAAAATGAAAGAGCTCAGACTAGTGTCCATGAAGGTTCTGTCTTTCTTTAGCATCAGAAGAATTACTGAATAAAAGGCTTCCTTCTAGCCGTGAAAAAAGGACATCTTATATCATACCATAAATTAGAAGATGCTGAATGACAGGAAGGAAAAAAGTCTCACCTGGAGGAAGAGGAGGAATCCCCTGAAATGATGGAGAAAACGTTCCTCTCCCATCTTTATCTGTGATGAATCACTCTCAGAACCCATTTGTCTGAGGCTCTCTATTGCTAAAGAGAGAAATGGAGATTCAATTTTTTTTAATTTTGGGGATGAATTGAAGGCTTAGCAAGGTGGGAAGGGGGAATAATTTTGAAGCTAGTCAATCAGATTTGTTAGACTGCCCACTATTCTGTGGGAGGGCTCTTTTCTTTCTTTTCACTTTTTTAATTCACCCTGCAATTGTTTTAAAAGTCTGCTTACCAGCAGTTTCCTGTCTCTACTTATTTTGTTTTCTATATAAAGCTTACAATGGTATGCATTAAACTTCTTGACCAGTGTAGAGAAGGAAGTCTGAAAAATCTGTGAAATTCCTTGTATCACCAGCCCCCTCTCATATACTTTTTATGACCTCTGCAACAAATGGTCAAACAACTACTACTCTGTCTAAGGGAGGATTCAAAATTTCAGCTTGACACCTTCAGGAAAATTTTGATTACATAACCAAGCAAATCTAGTAGCAGCAATTCTGAAGTAGTATCAGCTGAATTATAACCACATTTCAAAGTGTGTGTGCTCACTTGAGACACAGAAGCAATAAGATTACACAAAGTTTATTTCACTTTAGATATGGGAAAATGTGTCAAAATGTTCTTCATATTCTCAAAGAAGGAAAGCATAAACTTTAACATGAGTTTGACAGCTGATAATTCTAAAAATAACTGTTGCAGGAAAATGCACTTTTCACCCAAATCTTTCAAAAGCTTTCCCATCCTTGTCAGGTGAGGGATTGGCATTCACCAGATGTTTATCAGCAGCTGTCTTTACCAGTGAAATCACTAAAGGGTCTGATTTGGGGTTAGAAAATAAAAACTTATAAGACTGAGTAACGTAATCTATCTTCTGTTCTTGAGGCAACAAGCTGGCTGTTAGGCAAGTTACTGGTTTTCATGAATACATCCTCCAATGCTGGCAGATCAGGAGGAACTGGGCTAGGCTTAGGAAATTCCAGTTGTAATAATTCATAACATTTCTTCGAAGACAGTGGAAGATCATTACGCTCCCAATGAAACAACTGATTCATTCTTGATATAGTGTCAGAAAAAGAAAATCCTTCCAAGGGACTGTCAGAAACAACACTCTTCAGAATCAAAAACCTGAGAAGAAAAAAAACAAAAGTTATGTACTTACCATAGTGATAGATCCATGCTGTCTGCCTCCATCAGTCTCAACCTGTACTTTACCAGGTCTGATTCAGATCTGAAGCCAGCACCTCAGAATCTTTAGCATTTGAACTCTGCCTCCTCTAACTATAATACTCTGCCCTGAGTGAATCTCTTAAGATAGGGTCTGCCACACAAAGGTTCAAAAAGTAACAAAAAAGGCCAAGGAGAAGAAAAGGGCATGGCAACAGCCCCCAGAAGAAACTCCAGGGAAGGTCTACATAGCCAGCCAGGAGTAATCTTAAGAAATTTAAATTTGGAAGTGGGGTACAGAGGGAGGAATGCTTGAAATGGATGGAAGAAGACAACATGGATCTATTGTTATAAGTATATAACTTTCATATCTGATGTCTTTTCTAGCCATCTCAACTTGTGGGACAGATTCCCCAACCAGTAAAATCTCTGAGTGGCATCAGGAGAGAAAATTCTGCAGAATGGTGGAGTCAAAGGAGGACCTGGATCTGGAATGTATATCTAATTTATCATGGTTTACAAAGGTATGAATATTTCACCAGTTAGCAGCCACACAAATATCATCTATAATATATATATATATATATATATATATATATATATATATATATATATACACACACACACACACACACACACACACACACACACACATATATATATATATCATCTAGCAACAGCTGTAGTGGAATGAGCTCTAGGCTTCCAAGTCATCAAACTGATTCCCTTCAAGGTGTATGCAAAGGGGATGCAATCAGAAGCAGAGTTGCCCAATTGATACTTAGAAAAGGAAAAAAGCTGGTACAATTTTCTGAAACCCTTAGTTCTGTCCAAGTAAAATCTCAATTGGCAAGGAAAGGTTAGACAGTATAGCAAGTACTCTCCTTTATTTCTAAAATTTGGGCAGAAAACAGATACATGTATTGGTTGATTCAAATTTAACTCAAGAAGTCATTTTGTGTAGAAAAAAAGAATTGGTATAAAGGGTTACTCTATCCTTATGAAAGACAAAATAAATAAGAAGGGTAGATAAGGTTTGACACCCTTCTATCAAATGTAATAGCAACCAAGAACAGCCCCCCCCCCCAAAAAAAAAAGTAAAGGAATAATAGCAGCTGGTTCAAAGGGTGGTCTATTCAGGGATTGCAAATGCAGATTCAGATCCCTAGGTAGGGCTGGGTCCAGTACAAGGGGCCTGAGAAGGAAGATGCCTTTCAAGAACGTCTTAGAAAGTTTCAATGCTGCAATGGGCATGTTATCCATATCTACATGGAAATTGGAAATGACTGCCATTTGAACTTTAATAGTGAAGTAACTGAGACCAAAGTGAAAAAGATCTACTAGGAAGACAAGTATGGCATCCAGTGGGACAGAGATAAGATGTAATCCTTTAATGGTGGCCCAAACTTTATAGCATACACTCTCCTAGTGAGTGGTTTCTTACAGGAGGAAAAGATATGAACAACTCTTTTGGAAAGCTTGAAATTTCTTGCTGTCATTGGAACTGGAGGAACTGAGCAGTCAGTTTGAGGGATTAGAGGTGTGAAAGATGTTGTCCAAGGTATGGGATATCATCCCTGGAATGGGGCCCAAAACCCAGGGAGGGTGCCGTAGGTGACACAAAAAGAAGGGAGAGGCAGCCTTGTGTCAACCAAAAGAGGACTATGAGGATGTTGGTTGCTCAGAAATAGGCTGCCTTCTGAAGAAATTTTATTATCAGAAGGGTTGGGGTAGGCATATACTAGAGCCAGAGACCAAGCATGTAGAAGAACACCGCTGGGGATCAGGGTGTAAAAGCTGCTGTATTTGGTGTTGAAATGGGATGCAAAAAGATTGCAGCAGGGATGGCCCTAGTGGCTGAACATTTGCACCACTATCTCTGGATTGAGGGACCACTTTTGAGGTGTGAGAATGTTTCTGCTCAAATTGTCTGCCAAAATCTTGGATCTCCATTGCAAGACCCCCATGATGTCTTGACACAGTGGATATGACCAGGTTCCTCCTTGCTTATGTAACATACCCTTGCCATGTTGTCAGACTGGATGGCAATCGCGTGCTTGGAGAGAAAGTCTTGAAAGACCCACAATGCTAGGAGGACAGCTTTCATCTCTAGGATGTGAAGACAGACTTCTGACTTTGACCAGGTACCTTGGACTGCCTTCCCTTCAAAATGACCTCCATGCAACAAGTATCTATGGTAACTGTTGCCTGGGGTTGAGGAAAAACAAAAAAATAACATGATGAAATCTGATGAAAATAAATCCACCATGCAAATTGATAGGGACATATGTTGGTAAAGTGAATGGGATAAGGAGGGTTGACCAATGTACCATCAGGGTCCACTGAAGAGTTAACATGTGGAACCTTGTTAGTGGCACAAAACAAACAGAAGCTGCCATTAGACTGAGAATATGCAGACTGAAGAAGACAGGCAGCTTTAGGGACTGTATGACCTGAGGGACTTGAATCCATAAGGAGGTTAGTGTGGAGAAAGGTAATCTGAAAGTTTGGTTGAGAGTATCCAGATAGCAACCAATGAACTCTAGTGCCTGAACCATTTCCAAATTGGACATGTCATAGTTCATTGTTATGCCCAAGGATAGTCACAACTGGAGAAAGTAGTCCCTGGCTTTGACTAATGACACCTTGGCGGATGTTGTCAGGAGCCAGGTATGGACAGCCCTGGAACCCCTGGAACCTAACCCAAGCTTCCACCAGTGCAATAAATGTGGTGAGCTTTGCTATATGTTTGCTGAACACTCAGAGTGCTGTGGTGAGTCCAAAGTGCTGCACTCAAAACTGGAAATGACTGGCCCCTACCCAAAAATGTAGAAACCTCCTGGAGTGTCTCACTATCTTTATCATAGGCATCCTTGATGTCTACTGAACACATCCAGTAATCCTTCCTCAACAGAGGTAGAATACACTACACTATGACCATCTGGAACTTGGTCTGTTTGACATACTGATTCAAATCACTGAGATCCAGATTGGGCCTGAGGTCCTTGCTCTTCTTTGGCACTAAAAACAAAGTTGAGTAGACTCTTGATCCTTTTTGGTGTAGTGGGACCTTGTGGATTGACTTGGTTGAGAAGCAGCTTCTTTATCTCCACTGCTGCATTACTTCACTAATGGGAGAATTGTTGGGAACTTCTCTTTGGAGTGCATAAAAAGGAAATGGTATGACCCTTAGATGTCACTCTCATCACCCAAGCATCAAAAGTGATAGCCTTCTGAGCTTTGGGGTGGAGAACCAAGCCTCTCCTGACTGTCTCCAGATAGCAGCTGGCAGGCAACCTTTCAGGGGCACTGGAAGGGCTTGCCAGAAAATGGACCACAGAAGCTCTGGTTCTGCAGATCAGCCCTGCCCCTTGTTTGGTGTCCATTGAGGTTATCCCTCTTCCCTGGGGGACCATCACCAGCAGCATCCTGAAATGACTGGTGTGACCCCTACTCCCTTTTCTGGTTCCTGGAGAAGGACCTCTGAAGAGTGGAGAAGCAGACCCCAGTGGCAGAGTCTTCCCATCCTGTTCATTCCTAATGAAAGTATATTTGAACTTCAGACCAAACAGAGATGGCCCATCAAATAGGGTGTTAATAATGGATGCTTTAAAGCTATTAGCAAAGTTACATAAGTGCTCCCAGGTATGATGGTGCATGGTGATGCCAGTGTCTGCAATGTGGGCTGTACCATCAGTGGTGTTAGAAAACTCATGGACAGATTAGCAATGGATTGCACTGTAGACAGCTGAGCTTCCAGAGACTTTTAAGACTCTGCTGGCTGCTGTGTCTTCATCACCTTTGACATTTCTAAAATCAAATCTCTTTGATATCTTGTCAAATGTTTTAAATAGTTCAGCACACACAAGGCAAAAGTGGTGTGCTTTATAAGTTGGACCAATGTCAAATACTCCTTGTTTGAGGGATGAACCTTTGAACTTTCTACTGAGATGCCCTTCTTGGTGGCCACAGCAACCACAATGGCATCCACAGCTGGACCTTGCTCAAAAAGTGGCTATCCTTAGGATGACTAAAACTTTATTGAGCTTCCAGGGGGCTGTCTCCACCACATCTGATTCTTTCCAAGCCCTCAAGGATATCAAGTCAATGAGGGCATCAGAAGGGGGCACTACCCAGGATGTGGATGACCCACACCAAGGCTTCATGAAACTCCTCATGGATAGGGATTTGGTGGTCCATCCCATGCTGTTTCATCATTTCTAATAAGTTTCCAAAACAGACATATTTATGGGGGGACTTTGGGGACCCTTCCCCTTTATTGAGGTCAGTATGCTCTGTGAGTGATTCCTCATGTGAGTTCAGATGCTTCCTCTTGTATTTGCATGGACCTCCTGGGGGAGAACCCAGAAAGGGTATGAAAGATGCAAGTTATCCCATATTGAAGGACCTCTTGATGCCTAATGAAGGCTGTCCCAAAGCTAGCTAATGAGAATCAAATGAACCAGATGGAGGTAGGGATTGGGATGGATCTGATCTAAGTACAGAAGGCCAGTCTTCAGAGTGGGAATCCTCTCCACTATATCAAATGCCAACACAGAGGCTGGATGGCTGGACCCAGTACTCCTTCAGATCTACTGACCCAAGCTAGAGATCATTGTCTGGCTCCAACCCAGTCAGATCAGACACTGAGATTAGACCCAAACTCTTAAAGTCTGAAGTCCCCAATGGAAAGGATGACTCTGAAATCCTGAGTCTTGACCCCAGGGCATCTACCCTGATGTTTCAGCTCTGAGATGCACTCAGCTCTAATGAAGTCAAAGTTAAGAATATCAAGGATGGAGCCAGTGTCTGAAAGGTTGGAGCTGAAAACATGGAAACCTCTATCCTCAGAGATGAGACAGAGGGGATAATCCTTAGGTCCATCTGAGCCTGCAAGAAGGAACACATTAGCTGCTCCAGATCCAAATCTTTAAGACCCCCAACTGATCTGGTAGACCTCAAAGAATGGCTTTGAATGTGTCAATATAAGTGGATCATGGCCTCAGATCCGGAAAGAAGAAGCTCAGATCTAGTAGGAGATAGCTCTAGTGATGCCCCAAAGAAGTGATAGGGATAAAGGATGAGTAGAGCCTTGCCCAGGTGGAAGAGAGAGCTTCTGAAAGAAAATGTCTAAGTATATTTAGAGATGGGGAGTTTGACAGCTCCAAGCCCAGAACCATAACATCTGGAGATTGGAGCCAAAGAGGCACTGGAGGCAGACCTTTCACCAGAGCTGGTCGTGCCATAGACTGGTGGATCTTCAGATACATATGTCCTTTAGTCGAGGAAGAGGAATGTTTCTTTAGAAGATTTCTCCAGGTACTTCACTTTCTCAGATTTGTATCTTGATTTTTTAGGTGGGGGAGAAGAGATTGAAGGACAGGAAGCTGTAGCAGCTAATAGGACCTTAACAACTAGCTTAGCCCTTCTGTCTGCAAGGGCTCTAGGCCTGAAAGTGGAATATACCTGGCATTCCACATCCAGGTGTGCAGCACTTAAGCAGGGCACACATCTGTCATGCATATCATGTGGGGGCAGTTTGTACCTCCACTCCACACACTTCTTAAAACCTGAAGCTTGATATTTCTCCATGGGCAAAATGCATGAAGGTTATCAACTGAAAAGTAATAAACATCAACAACAATCTTATGAGAAAATCATAATCTACCAAATTCTAATGATAAACACTAATGCTATGGAAAAGGAAAGTCTAACACTTTAAACATTATAAACACTTCAAACACTATAAACAGGTCGACCACTATCAATACTTTTTTTTTGAATGAGTAACAGGAGGGAAAGAAAAGAGGTGATAAATCCACTAAGCAAATAACTATCAAAAAACTAAGAGAAAGGCAGAGAGATCCTTATTTCGATAAACTAACTCTCTTATAAAACTAAAGAAAGGTAGAGGAGGCAAGAATAAAGGATATCCAAAAATTAAACCTCATCATGAAGAGAAGCTCATGACCATGTCTAGAAGTCATAGCAGCAAATGAGATCTGAAGAGATTCAGGCAGGGCAGGTTACTATGGTTTGAGGAAATGGAGCTTAAACACTGAAGGTTTTGAGGTGCCAGCTTTGGATTCAAGTTGGATCCGGTAATCCACAGGTTGAAATGGATGAAAAAGAACATTAGATCAGAAGTTATCCCTTCACAATCCTTTTGTTATTCAAAACGGTGATCATCTTTAGACAGTGAGGAATCCCTTTTTCTCTACCAGAAACACCAGAATAGGAAGAGTGAAGAGCCTGAACTAAACCCTGAGCAAAGCCCAAGAATTCATTCCTGTCCAAACTAAATGAGACACATGAAGACATATGTATACTTTTTGGACAAAAATTTGTGAAGAAGCAGACAAAAGAGGCAAAAATACCCCTAGAGACATGCATTCACTCTGGCTAGGCATATAGGTATTATCTGCTCCTTCTTCAAAGACTGATAAGAGTGGTTCTCATTTGCCCATCAAAGACACTGCAAAAGCCATAGAGGATGTGTCTAACTCTTTATCTATGGTAGTGATATGGACGACATCAGAGGGAACCAAGGAAAAAGATGAATGGTCTGAGGAACCAAAAATGGCCACATCTGTGGCTGAGGCAATTGAGAAGCTTATTGAAATGGCTAAGACTGGTTAGAAATCTTGTTCTTTTGTGGCTGGAAGGATAAATGGAGGAATGCGTAGGATGTTCCATGGTGAAGTTGAAAAAGACACCTGAATCCAGGAGAAGCCTGACATTAGTAGTTGATGAAACAGGTAAGTAATACAAAAGTTGCCAATCCACCCACCCCCACCCCCCGCCACACACACACACACACACACACACACACACACACACACACACACACACACACACACACACACACACACACAAAACAGTGAAAGAACTTTAAATACTTACACCATCCCTAAAAGTAATAAAATACAACTTTAACCAAGTGGATAAAAACAGTTTTAAGTTAGTTTTAACAACTTTTCCCCTCAAAAGTCAAAAGTAACACCTCTGTTAAAGAGTCACATGACAGTCAATAAAAAGCACTTTTTACTAGCTAAAACTTAATAATTTCCCAGAAAAAAAGTTCATTTTCTGACATAAAAATAAAATGTGGAAGTTGTTCCCCTTGGGGAACTTATGTGCCCAGCAATGGAAAAGTGTTAGCAGACCTTAGATCCTTGAAAGCCTGCATGAGAAGCACTCTTTGGCATCCAGAAAGCTCTGAAGGGCTTATCAACCAAACCACTCTTTTTCTTTAGCCCTACTTAAGCTGATGGTATGGGCATGTAGATGGTATCCTCAAGCTTTGGAAACTTGTCTGGCTGTCATATCCTTAGCAGGATATTACACATACAACTAAGGACACTGCAGCAGTGATCAAATGATGAACCTCTGGTAAAGCCAGTGCTGAAACCCCTGCTCTTAATATGTTTTCAGGGGGTACCAATCTAGGAACCAGAAAAGGTGCTGCTAGAAGGTTATCTTTTAACAGTTTTCAGGCTGGTGAGTACTTTGACATATTATAAAATGACAGCATGTCCCTGTGTCTTGGAATCATTTGAGAAGTAGTACTCTACTCAGAAAACTGAAAAACTTAATTTTTTCAACTCCTTTACTTCATCTCTTGACAATTTCCCTTTTTTGGGCTTAACAACTTTATCCTTTCTGATCTTTTTCTCTTAACTTATGAAGTTTAAAGTTTAAGTAACGGAATAGTCGTAAACATAAAAACTTCTAGTTTAAAGATTAATAGTAACCACAATCACAAAATCATACTCAAGATCTCTGACTGAAGATTTCTGAATAAAAATAATAAATGGTATACAAGTATGAGTCACTAAGAAGGTGCAACAGAACACCGTACCAGCTAAGGTCCTTACAGGAAACCCAGTACTGCTGATGAAAAGCTTACTATGATACAGATGCATACAAGGAGGGCATAATCTGATACAATTAATTGTTCTAGTGACCTTTTCATAGGTTCATAGGAGATTGCTAGGTTAATGACTCAAGAGTCCTTACAGTTTTACCCAGATTTTACCCAATTTTCTATCCCTAGGGGAAAGATAACAAGGCTCAGCAAGTGGTGTTTTGACTATTTTTACAGACTGCCTCTGTCCATAAGGGATACGGGCACCACCCCAGGAGTGAATTTGCAATTCCCACCCATTGGTCCAGATTGTGCTTGAAGATGGTCAAGAAAGGGCTCTGCTTCATGTGAGTAGGAAGCCTCTTCCACAGAAGGGGCGATCTGTGGGACACATCTGTCTCTCCAGTATGATGTATTCATGTCAGAGATTAGGTTTAGATCTTTACAACAGGTAACTCTTATGCAGTTATTTGTGTGAATATGTAATATTTCCATCAGGGCTGGGTCAGAGACTGTCTTGTAGGTCAGGCACAGATCACCCCTCAGTAGAAAACTGAATACAATGATACAGCTTTTATTCCTTCCGCATATGACACATTGGTTATACGCTGTATTGTTTGGGTGAGAAACTTCTGAGGACACTGTTTCCGTTGCAGGTGTCTGGTGAGGTACATACTAAAAGGGTGCATTGTACTCTATTATTGGTCTGATGAGGGCCTATAACATCCTTAGATCTGAATGCCATGCCCTTACGTATAAGCTGAGCCACATAGAATGATTTTTTCCTCAACCTCTGTGGACACATGGTGGTCAAAGTTCAGATTACTATATATTTGAGTACTCAGATCTCTCACCACTGGATCCACTCTTGGGGGTGCTATCAATGCTGTAATTTTCAGGGGTATTTGATTTCACAAAGTGTACTATTATGCACTTCTTTGCATTTAGTTTGAGGCCATGGCTCTGAAACCAATCATTAGTCTGCATCAGACCTTCCTGTAAGATATCAGTATCATTTGGGGAGTCAATGATTGCCCCCAACTTGCAGTCAACAGCAAACATAGTTAGCCAAAGGCCATCTACATTTGCCTTGACATCTGAGAAATTTATCCCAAACAGGAGAGCCCAGCACCGAGCCCTGTGGTACTCTTCTGGTGACTGGCCTCTTGCTTGATATAGATTCCCCCACTCTAGCATGTGCCCTATCCATTAGCCTTTTGGCTAACCATCTGTGTGATGTAGAGGTTTATGTCCAGTTTTGTGAGTTTATCTATAATACCTGAGGTGGGGGTTCAAAAGCTTGGCTCAAGGGCTGACTTTCAGTAGATCACAGCTTTTTGCTGCTCTACTATGTGCAAAACCCTAACCCAGAATCAGTTCATCTACAAATGATTTAGCACCCTGTTCCCCACAAATATGCAGTGTACTGCTGAAGACTGATGGCCCTCTTTCGTAAACACTCCAACCCAACACATGGTGCTCCTCACCGATCTTGCAGGCTGGCTATCCCTGGCCAACCGGAGATCCGTGGCACTGTGGTATTGTTACATTTAGGCAGGATTCTGACTTAGAGATGTTCAGTCATAATCCCAGACATGGTAGCTTTGCACCATTGGCTTTTAACCAAGCACATACACCAAATGTCTGAACCTGCGGTTCCTGTCATACATAGCCAAATTACTATTGCAACAATGCATCATCAGTAGGTTAAAACTTACCTGTCTCACAAAACACAATTGAGTGTCTCTACATTAAAGGGGTTGTCTGGCAAGCAGCTGTAGGAAATAAGGTTTCATTGTCCTTGTAATCTCCAAAATAAAGACCTCTGAGTACTCTAATACAAAGAAAGTACAGCTGTGTAAATAAACTAACCATAACAGCAGATGTTCGAATGATCACTGTTCAGTAGCCTTAGTTATGTGGATTAAATTTACTGCAAAGGCTATATCAGCCAGCCAGCTTCAAAAGCTTCAGGGCACCTTCCATGCACCTAAACTGTCAGTCAGCTTGAGCTGAGCAGAGCCCTTTAGAGATTTCAGACCAACAGAGAGAGGGCGGAGCTGATCCCTGACATGACAATGCTAGGAACAAAAAAAAATAAAAAATATTCACAACCTGGCATAAACAACCCATCAAAAAACAATATGGGTGGAAGGAGGGAGTGGCTACTGCAGTAGTGATCATTCACACATCTACTGTTATGGTAAGCTTACTTACATGGCTGTACTATGCTCATCACATTGCTCACTGCTACAGTAGTAACCTTAGCTATATGGGTAGACTACCCTAGCTTACTATACTTGAGAGATGGAAGGGGCCCAAGAGCCCATGGATAATGGTCCAAGCAAAGCTTGATCTAGACCTAGATGAGGAATCAAGCTTGGAATGACTTGTAAACATATGTATAGAGGGCCAAGTTGCTGCTTCTAGAATTCTTCTAGAATCCAATCATTTCCAAAAAGCCACAGATGTAGCTAAGGCCCTGATAAAGTGAGCCTTGACTGACTGGAATAGCTTTGTTGTGGTGACTATAACAAAAGGTAATAGATAACTATTAAAAAATATTCTGTTTTGACACAGGTTGTCTGTTCTTACCTTCACAAAAAATGAACTGATCAGAAGTAATGAATGATTTAGTTCTGTTAGGATAGTACCCAAGTTGTCTGTGGATATCCAGGGTATGGAATATCCTTTCTCCCTCATATTTAGGTTCAGGAAAGAAAATGGGGATGCAGATAGTTTGGTTTAAAGGAAAACAATGGGATTCTATTATTAAGTGCTCAACTTCTCTGTCCTTTTTCCTCCCTATTTACTATCCCTACTATGAATAAACAGCAATACAGCATTTAAAATATTTTAAATCAACTGTTTCTCTCCACTAGAACAGTACCTTAATGTACTGTGGTGATTTCACTTTCAAAAAAACGTTTATCCCACCCTGAAAAATTTTGCTGTGGTGTCCAATTCACTGAATACAGGTAGTTGTCTGGCCAGTTCCCTCCCCAAACAAACATCCCCACGACTGTTCTAAAAACCCACCCATGTTGTGATGTCACAGCTCTCTGGTCCTTCCCCTACCCGTACAGAAAGTAAAGGCTAGAACAAGGAAACAGTACATGAGTCAAGTCTCCTGCTGTGAGCTGTCAATCACAGCATGTACCAGCTCAAATTACCCTTAGCACTTTGACAGCTAGGGAAGTTAGGTGTGAAGGGGGATGGGAGATGAGTCAAAGTAGTACAGTTCAGGCTTCACAAAAGACTGCAGTTTAACCATTATAAAAAGAAACAGCAGTAAAAAGCACTTTGAAAGTCTGTTCTGTGGCATTTGTACTGTTTGTGTTTTAAGTAGTCATTGAATGGCATGAAATATTGCTTAAAACTAACTGACTGAAAGACAACAATGTATGCATTTAAAATCAATGCAGTAACAGAAGCTTTAGGGAAAAAAGGGTCCTGCGTGATGTAATTTTTTACAGACAAGCACTGCATTGTGGGATACCTAGAGGCAGACTAAACAATCAGAATTACTTCAAGATGCCAGACCCCATGTTGTCAGACTCAGAAATTACATATAAAAATATTTAAAAACGTGTAAATAGTCCCAGAGTGGTGTTAAAATGTAGGAAACACCAAACCATGATGAAATAAACATGTTTTTTTTTAATCTGTAGGTGAGGTTCTCCTTTAAAGTAAACCTGGATACCACTTTAGGTATAAAAGAACTGGTTTTGAAAGAAACACTTTCTCTGTGAAAAATGAGATAGGGTTGACTCACCATAAGAGCTTACAACTCAGATATTCTTCTAACACTAGTCAGAGCAATCAGTAAAATTTATTTCCATGTTAGAACTTCAAATCAGCTAGATTAGCTGGTTAAAATGGAGTAAGTGTTAAATTCTCTAACACAAAATTAAGATCCCAAGGAGGGGCCACCAGTATTCTTGCAGTTTACTTATGCAAACCCCCCTTCAAAAACATTTTGACGTGAGAATGCATTGAAAGAAGAGGACCCATAGACAGACATGCTGAAATGGCCGATACATGAACCTTGATCAAGGAGTAAGAAAGGCCATGCAATTACTCACACAAATATTGTAAAACCAAATAACAAGTAGCCCTAAATGTGTGCTAGGTATGTTGTTTGCACCAACTAGAAAACCTTTTCCATTTGCAAATATATTATTTACCTGTAGCAGGCATTCTTGCCTCTATTAGTGCCTGCTGCATGTCCTCAATAAACACATGCCTAAAGGGAATTAAGACCCTATCATCCAGGCAGTCAGTTGAAGTTGATTGGGGTTGGGGGTTTATCAAACACCTCTGGTTTTGTGTGAATTTCTGTGAGGAAGCTTTGCCCCTGGCCATTTACAAAAGAAAGGAGAACCATTGTTGTTTGGGACAGAAGGGAGTCACCACCATGATTTTGGGAGATTCCTTCTGAATCTTTAGAAGTACCCTGGATATCAGTAGAAAAAGAGAAAAAAAAATAAACATTCCCATCCAAGGAAAGGAAAAGGCATCTATCTTCCAGGCATTCTTGCACAGAGTTCTAGAATAAAATCTTGATATCTGATTGATCAGAAAGGAGGCAAATGGGTCTAACTTGAGGAACTCCCCACAGATGGAGTAAATCTTGGAACATCTAGTTTCCATTCCCAAGTGTCTGCCCTTGTCCAGGTGAATTTGTCTGCCACACAATTTTGCTTAGATGGGATGTAGGATGCCTGCAGAGTGACAGTTTGCTACGAAGCTATAACCCAGGCTAACATGGCTAGTCTGAAGTGGGACGATGACCTGGTTCCCCCTTGTTTCACACACCATATTACTGGAGTATTAAATGTAACAACTTGACAAGGCCCAGGGCACCAAAGATGATTTATTGAGTTCAGTGCCTTCATCATGGCAAGCATCTCTTTTACATTTATGTGGTTGCATCTGTCCTTGGTGTCCCACACACCTTGCACATTTATTCCTCCTGAAACTGCTTTGCAAGCAAAGTATGGATATTCTTTGGTGACTGTTTTGGAACACACAGAGGGAGAAGGGGAGACCTGATTTAGGGAAATTCTGTCTCCACTAAGTCATTTCTCTTTTGACAAACTCCAGCAGTGGGATTTAGAAAGATAAAGGATGCTGGTTCTGGAACCAAAGAGACTTCAGGTACTACTGCATCTTTCTCTTGTGGAGTCTTGCCAGGGGTATCACGAGAATCATAGATGCCATGAGACCTAAAATCCAGAGGTATTCCCTTGCAGTGACCAAAGCATGAATAGAAAGTGCTAGAAACAGATCTAGATATAGAGCTTTTTTCCTGTGGAAGAAAAGGTCTATAAAAAGAGTTGTCTAGCTGACATCCGAGAAACATAATCCTGTGTGAAGGAGTCAAAATAGACTTTTGAATGTTCTCTTGGAATACCACCTTGTGTAAGAGATCCCTCACCCAAAATAATGATTCCTGACACTTTGAAAAAGACTGCAAAGACAAGCAAGTTGTCTATATAAGGAAAATGTAGATACCCTACAGCCTGCAATGAGCTATAACAGGAGTTAAGACACTTTGTGAATACACTTGGTGCAGGTGATAGTTTAAAGGATATGCTAAAGAATTGATAATGTGAGCCAGACACACAAAACCTTAAGAAACATCTGAAGTCTGTATGAAAAGGGATGTGACGATAAGCATCTTTTAAATCTAGTGTTACCAGGAAACTTGAATAAGGAAGAGATAACAGGTTGTGTAGTGACATCATTTTGAAACTGGGCACTATCACAAACAGATTTAGGAATGAAAGATCAGACCTGGTCTCTGAATTTCTTTCTTTGGCACTAAAAACATCTTTGAATAAAAACCTTTCCCAACCTGGGAAGGAGGTAATGGTTCAATCACTCCCTGGGACAGCATGTGTTGAAGTACAGGGGAAATACAATAATTCATCTGGTGGATGAGGAATCACCCTCTGAAAATTAGGGATGTCTTCTGACTACCATCTGTAACCCAGATGAACAACCTTCAAAACCCATTTGTCTGAAACTGTTGCCAAAGAGAAAAGTGAAGATTCAGACTTTCTGGAAGGGAAAAGGAACTGCCAGGGTGGGAAGTGGGGAACAAGGCCCCTTAAATAGTTATTCTAACTTGGTGGACTGTCCTTAGTATTGGGGAGGGGTTCCAGAGTGCATTCTAGAACTCCAGCAGTTTGTTGAGGCTGTTTTTATTTTATTTTTTATTTTTTTTGCCAAAATTGGATGAGGGAGATGGAGAATCTCTTAGAAAATTTGGAAAAGGAAGGCAGAAAAATCTTAAAGAGATTCCCCGTATCAACTTATACCTTTCATCACATTTTTTGATCACCTCTGCAGCAGAGGACTCTAAAACTAACTAAGGAGAATTTAAAATCACACGTTTCAGATCATCATTTTTATTTATTTATTTATTTGTTTATTTAAATTTGTTGACCGGGAGTGTCTGACTGGATGTAGATCCATTTTCAGTGGAGGCCCGGGGAGAAAAGCTCCACAGTAAAATAAACAGACAGTAATTACATTGGATTACATAGTGATTAACAATTTAACATAGCAATTACTTACAACATATTTACAGATGAAGAGCAAAGTACATCAGTAGACAACTAGAATCTTTATCTGTGAAGTACATAACAGACATTAACAAATGTTACAATGAGAAGTTCCTGCTGTATAATAAGTACTAGGCTTATGAGAATCTGAGCTTGCTATAATCAAGGTAGTTAGTGGAGTGGAAAGAAAGGTAGTGGTTGGATGGGCTGGATGATATTAGAGTGGGAGTTGCAAGGGCATAGCCAGCATGTTTTTAGGTGCGCTTTTAGTAAAGTTTTGAAGTGGGTGCATGATGGTACGGAGGTAATTGTGGGTGGGAGTGAGTTCCATAATTTGGCTATGGCGCAAGAGAATAGTGCTTCACCAACAGAGTTATTGGCTTTAGTGATCTGCAAGTGATTTTTGTTGCTGGATCTTAGTGGTCTGGTGATGCAATAGGGTTGGAGTAGATTCTGGAGGGATGGGACATTTAGTGGATGGCTTACTAGTTTGTGGGCGAGTGAGAGTTGATACCACTGAAGGAGGTGAAGGAGTTCAATCCAGCCCAGTTCAGCAAGTGAGAGACAGTGGTGACTACGGTAGGATGCCCCTGTGGCGAATTTGGCGATTTTGTTGTAGCACGTCTCTAGCTTGTTTAGATCACATTGCCTTAGGTTGGTATATATTGGAGAGGCATAAATTAGGGTGGAGATAAGGTGGGAATTTGCTATTGAAATATTTGCTGCTTTGGTGAGAAATTGCTTATTTCTGTATAACTCTCCTAGTTTTTTGTGGACTTTTTTTATGGTCATGGATATGTGAATGTCAATTTTTAGTTTATTGTCTATTTCCACTCCTAGCAATTTGGTGTGTTCAGTTGGGTATATAGTGGTGTTGTCTTTTGCTTTGATGTTAAAGTGAGAGTTGTTTTGAGTATGTTTGGTGGTTTGGAAGATGAGTAGTTTAGTTTTGTTTGGGTTGAGTATTAATTGGGCATCGGATAACTGTGTTTCAACAGAGGAAAAGGCTTCCTGTGTGACTTTTTGCAGTTTGGGTAGGGACTGGGCTGAGCAGATGATGGTCGAGTCATCTGCATATTGTAGGAGTGTGCCATGTTTGGTGGCAGAGGCTAGATTATTGGTGTAAACAGAGAAGAGTAGGTGTCCAAGGATGGATCCTTGGGGAACCCCTATGGAGACAGGTAGTTGGGGAGATATGTCATTCTGCCATACAACGGATTGTTGGCGGTCAGACAGGTAACTCTAAAACCAGTTGGTGACTGATTGTGAGAAGGATAGGTTATTGAGGACAGAGATAAGTTGTTTGTGTGGGACCATGTCAAATGCTTTAGATAGGTCTAGGAAAGTAGCAGAGGAGAGATAGCCATTGTTTTTATGCTGAAGGATAGTGTTAGTAAAGGAGAGTAAGGCAGTGGTGATGCTATGGTTTGGTCGGAAACCATGCTGAGTACTGGAAAGGAGGTTGTTAGTAAGGAGGTAGTCTGAGACCCGAGAGTGTGTGCATCTCTCTAGTATTTTGGAGTGGAGAGAGAATAGCTATGGGGCGGTAATTGGTTAGTTCTGCGGAGGGTCCGCCTTTGTGGAGGGGAATTATATGTGATACTTTCCACAGTGTGGGGACGTAACTTTCTGACAGAGATTGGTTAATCAAGATGGATACTGGGTAGGCCAGAGCATCAGCTGCGATTTGTAGGTATTCACTTGGGAGGTTGTCTGCTGCTAATTCGGTGGGTTTAAGTTTAGTTAAGAGTTTTTTTATGTTGGAGGTAGGTACAAGAGAAAAAGAGAAGGCAGTGGGGAGATTTACTAGTTGAAGGTGTGGGTTGGAGGGGAGGTCATCTAGGAAGTTCTCAGAACGCAGCCAGGCAAACCTCCTCAAAACAGTACCAGTGGCGACAGTCCTGGAAATATCAACAGAGGCATACACACACTCTGTAAACAAGGAGTAGTGACTTGTACAATGGAAGCAACTAAATTATTTAAAGTAGATTTTTATTCACAAGAAGAAACTGCAGCTAAAACACTCCTCATACTTTCATAGTTAATCAGAATAAACTTTAACATATGGGCCCAACAATTCAGAAGCATACACTTTCCCCCATTTCCCATCCTTGTTAGAAAGAGTAGGATTGGAATTAAACAAATGTTTAGTAGCAGGAGGATTAACTAAAACTATAGCTGTTGGATCAGATTTGGGAAGAGTGTACAAAAAATTAAAAGACTGAGGAACTTTATGCAATCTATCTGCCTTTGTAGAGGCACTATACTATTAGGAAAATTGTAGGCAGTGACACATCCTCCAAAGGTAACAGAACTGTGGGGAATGTGTGAAGGTTCTGGAAATTCCTTTCATAACTGCTCATAGTATTTTCTGAGGGACTGAGAAATGTCATTGCTCTCCCAAAGAAAACAATGGCACATTCTAGAAATAGTCTGAGAAAGAGAAACCCCCACAGGGAGAATCAGAAACTGAGCTCTCTTTGGAGTCTGAAAAATAAAAAAATGGAGAAAACCCTGTATATGTCCCTTCATTTTCATGTAAAGATTCAAAATCTTGAATCTCCTCAGGAAAACAGACATACCTTTTTCTTTTACCAGAAACCACCTAATAAGAAAGATCAATAGCTTGAATTAAACCCCAAGTCACATCCAGTAAACTACTCCTTTCTAAGTACATTTGAGGAGGAGGAGTAATTACATGACTAGTTTTTTTACTTTTTGACAAGAAAAATGATACCAACAGTGTTACTAATAATAGCAGCAACTTCCCTGGGATAGGCACAACATTCTGACTAAATAGGGAAGCCTTCCCTGTTCCCTCTCCCAAGATTAACAAGAGTGGCTCTCCCTTGCACACTGAGGGGACCCCAACAGACTCAGAGGACATGGCTAATTCCTGGGCCACAGCGATTGTAGGTGCTACACCAGAGGGGTCGGGGTGAAAAGATGAGTGGCCTGAGGAACAAGCTATTGCCACAGCAGAGTCACTCTACAGCTAAGGCAAATTGCTACTCTGCTGTGTCAGTAATGGCTGTTCATTTAACTTTTTCATTTTGTGGCTGGAAGAAGGGCAGATCATGGGACTGGTAGTCTTTTCCATGGCCAAGCTGAAAATTGTGCCTTTTTTTCTGGGGAAAGCAAGCAGCAAAAGCTGGTAAAAATGTAGTCTTTAAAAATTTTATTAAAAAAATACTTTAAAACAATTTTCCAACCCCCAATATTAAAACAGTTTCTCCCTATGAAAAACATGTTTTCCAATTACTTTAAACTTTTAAACCACCAGAAAAAGAACATTCCTGTTTAAAATGAGAAGTTATGTTCTTACCATAACATTCAATCTCTGTTGTCGATTTTCATTTATCCTTAACCTTTGGGACTCAGTTCCGATTCTCAGAACCAGCTCAGCCTTTATAACAGCTCGCGCAAGCCAAAAACTCGAGCAAAGTCTCTACCTAGAATACCTCTCTCCTGATTACCTCAGATTGAGTTTGCAGCTACACAGGAAGACAGAAGAATATCTATATAGACTTGAAGAGGTCATGTCCAAGGTCATACTTGATAAAGTAACCAGGGCAAGAATATGACCCTCCAGAGTCTGCAGGAGGGGGAAGTAGGGTGGGGTGTCAAGCATAAATGAAGATCAACAACACAGATGGAACATTATAGCAAGAGCATAACTTCTTAATCTGATGTTGTCAATCTTCATTTATCCTTGACCTTTGGGACACAGTCCTCAGCTACTTAGATCTTGGGAGGCCTTATGGAAGGATACTCCTAAAAACCATAGAGCAAAAGGACACTCTTCCCCTGGAGACCAGATATAACTTGTAATGAGTGATAAAGGTATGGGGAGTAGCCCAGGTTGCTGCTGCACATATTTCATCCATGGAAGCCTTAGAATGGAAAACAGGAGACGTAGCTATTGCCCTAGTAGAATGCACTCTCACTGGGGCTGGTAATTGGAGATTCTTTGTATTGTAGATGAAGGTAATGAGGTCTGTTATCCACCTTGACAAGGTGACTTTCAAAACTGATTTCCCTAGAGAAGGACTGGAGAAAGAGACAAATAATTTGTCTGATTTTCTAAATTCTTTAGTTCTGCTGAGGTAGAAATGTAATTGTCTGTGAACATCCCCGAAATACAAGCAATATTCACCTTTTTTGGAAAAATTTGGTAAGAAAACAGGTAAGTCAATGGATTGATTGATATTAGTTTCTGAGACCACCTTTGGGAGAAATGATGGGTTGGTTCTTAGAGAAACCCTAGCTTTATGAAAAAGTAAATATGGAGGTTATGAAGATAGTGCTTGTATTTCAGAAATTCTTCTGGCGGAGGTAATGGCTATCAGAAAAATGGTCTTCCATGAAAGAAACTTTAAGTGACAGGTAGCCACTGGTTCAAAGGGGGAGGGGCCAAAGACTGCAGAACCATAGTCAGATCCCAAGAAACTAGAGGATCATTATAAGGTGGTTTCAACTGCAAGGTTCCTTTCATAAGCACTTTACACAATCTATGAGAAATTAGAGGGTGCTCTTCAAAGCCATTGTGGAAATTGGAAGTAGCAGCTAGTTGGACCTTAACAGTAGAAGCAGAGGCTTCTTGCTCAAAAAGCGTAGCTAAAAATTCAATTTTTTTTTTCAATTGGTGCAGAGAAAGGATTAAGACCATTATTGTGTGCCCAAACAGAAAATCTTTTCCACTTGTTGTGGTAAAGCCTCTGGTGGAAAGTTTATGAGAAGCCAATAAAATGTTTTGGACTGGAGATGATAATTTTTTTTTGCCTGGCAATTAATGGAATTGGAGGAACCAAGCTGTAAGCCTGAGGTTCTGAAGATTGGAGTGCACCAGTCCCTATGGGTGAGACAGAAGATCTGGAACTGAGTCAGGAGTCCATGGACAGTGAATTAGATGAGGCCAAAGAAAGGGGAACCAAACTTGACAAAGTCAAAAGGGGGCAATGAGGATCACCTGATGACTTTCTTAAAGAAGAGAGGAATCAGTGAAAAGGGGGAAAGGCATAAAGTAGTCCTGAGGGCCAATCGGGAAGGAGAGCGTCTCTTGGGGAGTCCTCCAAGGGAGGATTAGGGCAAAGTAGCTGCTGCACTAGTTGTTCAGGGGTGAAGCAAATAAGTCACAGCAAGGCTGGCCCCACAGACATAAAATCTCCTTCACCCCTCTGGGATTGAGAGACCACTCATGAGGCAGGAGGATGCATCTGCTCAGTTTCCTTACATTTGTCTGCCATGATAATTAAGTAAAGAAATTATCAACCATCAGCACCCACATGCACTAAGAAGAAGCACACACTCACAGAGGAAGGGAACGGCTACCAACAATGGTAGGTCAGAACTACCAAAGAAATGTAGGGAAGGTGGAAAGCACTACCAATGATGGTAGAAAGGGTTACCACTAGGTAGAAACAGCACACTCACTCGCAGAAAGGAAAGTGATAGAGAATGTAACAATAGAAAGAGGAAAAACTACCAACGATGGTAGAGGAGAACACCGAAGTGTAAAGGATGAGGGATAGCAAAAAACAAGTAAGATCAGAGGCTATACCCTCACTTATATTCCCTCCAGCCCCTGCCCCTCTCCTGAAGCATGAACAGTTGTTTGCCTAGTCTTCACTATGTATATTGCACTGCCCACTGTGCCCCCAACTGCTTGTAACCCTCACCAATTCACTAGGAAAGGGAAGTGAACTGCACTCCATCTCTTCCCCCGCTTCCTGCATGGGTACAGCAGTACGGGTTACTAATTGAACCCCAAATGCCTGGGTCATAAGTCAGAGCTCTATCCTTCTGCACCATATTGTCAACCATCAGGATCTAGATTTGAACTGTGTAAGAGAAAGAGTATTAAAAAAAGTTATTCACTCACTATAACGTTCCATCTGTGTTGTCCATTTTCATTCTTCCTTAACATATGGGGTTCTAGTCCGATCCTCAGATCTGACGTGGACACTGTTTTACAACTCATTGATTCTATAAGCTCTAAGCTGCTCCCTTCTTACCCACAATGCAGCAGTCCCCCTCATTCCGCAGATCTAGTTTGCAGCTTCTTATTGTATGACGCAATAAATGTATAGCTTTAAGATGGAAAGTCACTATCTGGAGCTCAAATTGAAGAAACGTTTTTTTCTCTAATACTCTCCCGTTCTTCCAGACGTCATCAAGAGAAAAGGTGAGTACATAACTTCTTATCTGATGTCAACTTTCATTCATTCCTCAACATATGGGGCAGAGTCCCCAGCTACCTGAATCCCAGGTGGACTCTAAAGAAAGATATTCCTGAGTACTGTAAGCTGCCAAAGGCCACTCTTCCTCTCGAGAACAGATCCAATTTGTAATGAGTAATAAATGTATGAGGATTAGCCCAAGTCGCAGCCACATAAATATTGCCCATGGAAGTACTGTATAAAAAAGCTGATGAAGTTGCCATGGACCTCATTGAATGGGCTCTTAAGGGCTTTGGCAAAACCATACCAAACTTTTTATAGACAAAGGAAATGCAGTCTTTTACCCATTTTGATAAAGTTACTTGCAAAACTGGTTGGACCAATCTAGTTTCTGAAAGGATACATATAATTAATCTGATTTTCTAAATTTCTGCAATCTGTGTAGATAAAACCGTAATTGTCTGTGAACATCTAATACATGCAAAATGTATTCATCTTTATTCAAAAAATTTGAAAAGAATACAGGAAGGTTAATAGTTTGATTAATGTTAGATCCTGACACCACCTTAGGAAAGAAGGGTTGATTTATTCTTAAGGACACCCTATCTTTATGAAAAATTAAATAGGGAGGCCTAGAAGATAAAGCTTGAAGTTCTGAAACTCTTCTTGCCAATGTTATGGCTATGAGAAATGTAGTTTTCTAAGTTAGATATTGCAATTCACATTTTGCAGCCAGTTCAAATGGATTCTGAGTTAGGGCCTGTAACAGTAAATTCAGATCCCACTGTGGAGTAGGGTCCTTGAAAGGTGGTTTGAGTAGAAAGGCTTTTATAAAAGTCTTGCAAAGATGTGAAAAAGCCAAAGTAGAATTATCAACTCCAATATGGAAATTGGAGCTGGCAGTTAACTGAACATTGACTGTAGAGGGACTAGCCCCTTCATTAGAGACAGAACCATTGAGGGACTAGCCCCTTCATTAAAGATAGAAACCAGGAATTCACAAATTGTATATATTGGTGCTGAAAAAGGGTCCATGTCTTGTTGTGCCCAAAGTACAAATCCTTTCCATTTGACCTTGTAAATCTTCCTAGTGGAAGCTTTGTGGGAAGATAAAAGAATGTGGCACACTGGAGAAGAGAGCTTTGGTTGTCTGCCTATCAACGGAATTGGGGAAATAATGCAGTCAGTTTTAGGTCCAAGATGCCTGGGTGAGTCATGTCTGTTGGGTGAGACAGAAGGTCTGGAATTGGATCCAGAATCCAAGGTGGGTAAACTAGATGAGGCCAAAGTAAGGGAAACCAGATCTGTCAAGGCCAATAAAGGGCAATGAGGATGACTTTGCTCTTCAGTCAGGATGCTTTCCATAGGAATTTTGGGATTAATGGTATTGGGGGATAAGCATAGAGGAGACCTGCAGGCCAATTGTAAAGGAGAGCATCTCTTAGTGACTCCCCCCTGTGGATGTATTAGGGCAAAGAACCTGCTACATTTGTTGTTCAGGACAGATGCAAATAGGTTCTAGCATTGTTGGTCCCATTTCATCTACTTTTTTGATGAGAAACTACTTGTGAGGTAGTAATATGGACCTGCTCAATATATATGCTCTCATGCTGTATTTCCACAGTACATGCATTACTATCAGAAATTGATTTGAAGAGATTGCCCATTAACACACTCTCATAGCTTCTTGACATAAGGAGTAAGGTATGGTTCCTCCTTGTTTGTTGATGTACCATACTATAGATATATTGTCCGTTTGAATCACAATAGTTCTGGAAGGGAGAGAGTCTTGGAATGCCTGAAATACTAGGACTATTGCTCTCATTTCCAGTACATTGAATGGAAATTGGCCAGTTCAGGAGACCACGTGCCTTGAACAATCTTCCCCAAGAAATGCCCCCCCCCCCAATCTGGGAAGCGTCTGTGGTCACTAAGGCCTCAGGCTGAAAGAGGAAGAATGGACAACCCTGCGATATGTGATCTGAGCAAATCCACCACCAAAGGTACTTTTTGCAGGCCTGAGTTATGCTGATCTTGTAGGACATAGTTTGATGCAACATGGACCACTGGGTTGCTGATGTCTGCTGTAGAATTCTAGTATGACATCTTGCTACTGGAAGTAGAATTATTGCTGCAGACATCAATTCCAGGGTCTGTAATATCTTTCGGGCTGGCAATACTGATTTCCTGAATTCCTTCTGACTTGAAAATGAATGTTTTGAGCTCTCAGCAAGGAAAGAGATGCTGTCATTGACATCGTGTTGAAAATGGTCCCTATAAATTCTAATGTCTGAGACAGCTGAAGTTGAGATTTGTTGTGGTTGATTGTAATGCCTAAATTGGAACAAGTGTGGAGTACATAGTTTTGAGCCTCTATCAGCAGATGCTTGGTTGAGCCAGTCATCTAAATATGGAAACACTAGTAATCCCTGCAGTCTGAAGTGAGCTACTACTACTGCCATGCGTTTAGTGAACACCTGGGGGCTGTAGTGAGACCAAAGAACAGTACTCTGAACTGGTGGTGACTGGCTCCCAGCGGGAAGTGCGGATATCTCCTGGGCTTTCTGTTCATTTTTATGTGAGAGCATGCGTCCTGGAGATCTACTGAGCACAACCAGTTGTCCTTGTGCAGGAAGGCCAAAATGAACTGAACTGTGACCATCCAGAACTTGATACATTGAAATGATTTGTTCAGAATGGTGAGATCCAAGATTGGTCTCCAGTCCCCTGTTTTCTTTGGCACTAAAAAGTATCTTGAGTAAGTTCTGGATCCTCTCTGGTCTGGGGGGACCTCTTGGATGACTCTTTTATTTCTAACAGCTTTTGAATTTCCAAGGATGCCATTTTCCTCTGACTGGGTGGAACATTGGGAATTTTGTTCTGCAATGGCCGTGGTAGGGAAAAGAGAATTATATAGCCTTTGGAAGTAATTCTCTGCACCCAAGTATCTTTTGTTATATCTAGCCAGGCTTTCTGGTATAGGGATAAATGACCCCTTGACTGCCTCTGGAGGTGGGCAATTGGGCCTCTTTTCAGGAGCGCTGGTAGGGTCTCTCAGAGAAAGAATCTCTGGACCCCTGGTTCTGCAGGCCTCTTCTGCCACATGAGTTGCATCTCCCATTTGAGTTCCTCCCTCTGCCCCATGGGGAACTCACTCCACGTGGGTCATGGAATGGACCTTGGCATTTCCTGAACCACATCTTTCGACCACCTCATTGATTCCTGGAAAAGGTTACTTGAGGGGTCAAAAAACATACAGTATGTCCACAGCAGACAGGGTCATACCATCTTGCTTGCACCTGAAGTGTGTATCTTAGGTTCATAGGAGGTTACTAGGCTATTGGCCCTAGGGCCTTTATAAGCCTAGCCAGGTTATACCCTTGCTCCCTTATTGACCAAGTTGTATGGTCTATATTTGCAGTGTGAGTCTGTGATTAGCACCGACTGCTCTTATCCAAGAGGGACATAGGTGACACCCCCTGGGGTAAATCTATGGTCTCCCATCCAGTTGTCTAAGTTACACTTAAATAGAGTCATTGAGGAGATCTGTTTTACGTGAATTAGGAGTTTGTTCCAGAGGAGTGGCAATCTCTGGGAGACATATCTGTCGCTCCAGCATGTCCTGTTAATTTTGTACGTTGTGTTAAGATTCCTAGATCGAGTGAATTTTGTCCCATTTGGCTTGTGGATGTGAAGCATTTCTATTAGGGCAGGGTCCAAGACTGCTCTGTAGGCCAGGCACGTCTTTCACTTTAGAGACGATTAACAAACTTCTGTCAAAGGGAGCATTGATGAAGGATGACTTGAAGAGCTCTGCAAAATCACACAGATGCATCCAGGCATGCCTCCTGATGGAAATGGCTGAACTCACTGCTCTTGAGACTCCTTCAGCTGCATGTGAAATAAGTCTCATAAATAAGTTTGAAATAGACTGAAGGGTGGCTAACTGTGAAGCAATTGAAGACTCCGCTTCAGAAGTATTAGTCCCTGAAGGGATCTTGAGAGTTCCTTGATCAAATCCCTCTGTAATATGGTAAAGTGTGCCAAACAATTCAGGCACCTGATGGGGCACCATAAATTCATATTGAGGATGGTGCCCACAACCCTTCTGGACATGGGCAGTCATTACTAAATGCATTCCTGGGTATTGACTAGAGTATCTGATGGTATTATATTGGGATGAAACAGCTAAGCTTGAAATGACCTCTGGGTAGATAGCCTAGTAAACTCCTATGATCCTATGATCCTATGAGTGCAAAGGTCACTGATGCATACACATGCTTCCCAAACCTGTCCAGTGCCCTAGACTTCCTGTTAGGAGGCTGGTCAGAAGAACTTTGTTTCATGAGTTCTTTTTTGGTGCCAGAATCCTATCTGGTCTGTTGGGGATTGGATCTGCAGAATTCTGTTCCTTCCACATCCACTGAGAGATGAAATCTATGAGCTCATCAGCAGGTGCAGTCACCCAGGAAGTAGATAGGCCAACACCAAATGCCTCCAGGAATACTGATTTCTTTTGAGTAGGGTTCCTGGTACACCATCCACCCCTCTGTTTCAGGATTTCTAAAATATCTCCAAATAAGATGCCGTCAGGTGGTGATCTTGGGGACCCTTCCCCTTCATCAAAATCAGTATCTACCATGACTGACTTCTTCTGAGGGGAGTCCAAGTGCCTCCTCTTGCACTTCCTTTTCCTATGGACTTCTTTGATGGGATGTTCTGGAGAAGTATCGGAAGAGATAATTATGCCCTGTGGGGTCACTTGGAAACTTTGGCTAGCTGCCCCTGTGGAGTAAAATTCTGAGGCTCATGACACAGAGACATCTGAGAACCAGAGGGAAGATCTGAGGGGGGGAGGAACCATCTGATCTCTAGAACAGAATACTCTTTCTGTCACCTCGAAGGCAGAATGTCTCAGGGAAAAGGAAACCATCTGTGCTGAGAAGACATGCTTCTGGACCAATGGATTCCCTCCTACCCAAAGATACCACACCCAAGGCAGGAGTCAGAACCAAGCTGTAGATCAGTATACATGTCTTTTTAAGAAACCTCCTGTGGGCTTGTAGTAATGTATTGATTACTGAGCATATGCAGGGACAGAGTGCCATTTTGCAGTTAGATGTTGTAGTGTAAGCATGTCTGTATGTAAGATGAATCTGTTAATAAGTTTGTTTATAGTTATTGAAGCTGCTATCCATCCTGATGTGTTTTCATGTAATAAAGCTTCTTAAATGAACTACCCCACCTGTTTGTCATCCTTGGAGTAAGGACGAGCGACACAAGCTATCAAATACCAAGGCTCAATACAGGTACTAACAATGGTATTTAAGAAATACCAACTAGTGGTAAGGGAAAAAATTACCAACTATGGTAATTAAGGATCACTCATAAAAAAAAACCAAAACTATTAAAAAGGAGGAAATGAGAAGTACCGACAAGTGGTAAGGAAAAAACAGAAATTACCAATGATTGTAATTAAGAACTACCACCGGTAAGAACAAAGAGGTGTGAAAAAGGTAAAGGGTGGATAACAGATAAAGGTTCGAAAGTTACAAGTAAAAAATATAAAAACATCGTTTTTGAAAAAGCACATTCGAGAGCTGTAGCGACCATGTCCATTCACACTGGCAGTAAACGAGATCTGGGGAATGAGGGGGACTGCAGCACTGTGGGTAAGAGAGGAGCATGAGAGCTTGTAGAATCCACGAGCTGGAAAACAGTGGCCGAGTCAGATCCTAGGATCAGCTCCGAACACCATATGTTAAGGAATGAATAAAAATTGACATCAGATGAGAGGGTTTTGGTGCTATGTCTACTCTACCAGTGCAACACATAATTTATTTGCAAGTTGAGGCATATGTGCCTCTGAATATGGAAGTCTCAGAGTAAATGTTGCCAAACAGAGGAAAAGAACATTCCAGTAACAGATCCATAGAACAGGGCTCCACATACCAGACTTCAAGTTATCAAGTCAAAGAACAAAATCTCTGTAAGCAGCCTCAACAAGAATTCTTGATTTTGAGAATATTATTTTGACACCTATCAAATGCACAGTAAAACAAATAAATCAACACCACCAATCAGAGAATGACTGAAATATTTATAAAAAGACTTGGTAACATATTAAAAGCTCTTTTTACATTGTTAAGTGTCTAAGAGGAAGTGACAGCTTAAAACCAAAACCAGAAATAAATATTTATTTTTTGACAAAAATAAATAGTTGTGTAAAATCGTACCATAACAACAGATGTGCTTCTTTTCTCTGTTGCAGTATTCATTACATGAGGGAGTACCCCACTGAAGGTGACCCAACGTTGGCCAGTATAAAAAAGACTTTACTACTGTAGGGTGTGTGATATGTCACACATAGGCTATCAGAAGTTGGCCATAAAAGTGACATATGCACGCACCATCCTCAGAACTGACTGCACCAGGAGGAATGCCAGCCTAAGGCAGTAGGGTAAGAATCGTCCAAGAAGAAGCAAGGTCAGGGGAAGGAGGGAAGGATAGGAATACTACAACAGAGAAGAGAAGGACATCTATAGCTATGGTAAGATTTTACACAACTATTCTATATCCTTCTATTCATTCATCTGTTGCAGTATTCATTACATGACGGAGAATACCAAAGCTCATTATGTAAGGGAGGAAGGTGTAGCCGAGGAGCTTTCCAGGAAGCCCTGCAGTATGGCTCTGGCAAAACCTGCTCCAGATTTACAGATTACATCTAATTTGTAGTGTTTGGTAAAGGTATGGACTGAGGTCCATGTAGCTGCTTCAAGAATTAAATTAGTATCCATTTCCCTGAAAAGGCCCCGGACGAAGCAACAGCCATGGTGGAGTGAACCCTAAGAGAGGAAGGGAGAGTCTTATCATGGTGAGTGCAGCAAAAGATAATAGTCTTGGAAATCCAGGAGGAAATAGTCTGCTTGGACACAGCCTGTCCCGGGGCCCTGGGGTGGTAAGAAACAGCTGATCTGACTTTCTAAGCTTTGGTTTTGTCTAAATAAAATCTAAGTTGCCGGTGGACATCTGAAGTATGGAGCTCCCGCTCACTAGGGTTCTGTGGGGAAGGGAAAAAGGTAGGTAAATGGATAGACTGATTTAAAGATGGGTCATTGACTACCTAGATAAACAACTGCAAAAAGCAGACTGATGAACACAATACAAATAAGTTTCAGGCAGGCAGGTAGACTGGACTCCAGATGTAACTTTAAATCAATGACTACCTTAGGCATAAATGAGGGGTTTGTGCCCAGGGAGATTCTCCTTGTGAAAGACCAGAAAGAGTGGGGATACCATAAGGGCCTGTAGCTCAGACACTTGTCTGGCTGAAATTAAGGCTAGGAGTAACACAGTTCTCCAGGAGCAGTATTGTAGAGAAGCTGAGGAACCTGGCACAATGGGTGGGAAAGTCAGCTTTTCGAAAACAAAGTTAAAGTCCCAGGGAGGTGAACAGGTTTTCTGGGAGGTCTAAAGTGTAGGATGCTGTATGAAATTGTTTAGCCTCAAATATGCTAGCTAAGGGGGGGGGGGTGGAGGCAGACAGGTAGATATGGCTGACATATGAGCTTTCATAGAAGAGTAAGCCAAGCCAGTGTTTAGCAATTAACACAAATAAGATAAAACCAGGAGAATTTCCACTGTTAATGGGACCTGGTTTCACTGCAGACACCAGAGTGAAAATCTCTTCCATTTGGCTAAATAAGATTTTCTAGTATTTGGTTTCCTGGCCTCCTGCATGACTGTAATCACATCCTCAAACAGGTGGCTGAAAGGGATTAGTATCCTATCACCCACAGGGTCAATTGAAAAGTCAGCACATGGGGATGGATGAGGGTCCTTTTGTCTTGTGTAAGAAAGTCCACTCTGTGAGGTAACTTATGGTGATTGTCTTTGGCTAAATGCAGGAAGAGAGGGAACCAGTGCTGTCTTGGCCAGAAGGGAGTCACCAGAAAGATTTTTGATTTGTCCTGATGGATTTTGGGCAGGACTTTTGGAATGAGGGGAAGGGGAGGAAATGCATATGTAAACATCCCCTTCCAAGAGAAGGAAAGGGCATCTACTTTCCAGACCAGAGGATGAGACTGTCTGGCACAAAACTGTGGAAGTTGTTTGTTCATGGAGACAAAGAAGTCTGTTTGAGGACTACCCCACTGGTGGACAATGTCCAGAAACACATCCCTTTGAAGTATCCATTTGTGGGATGGTGTTTGGGACCTGCTCAGGTAATCTGCCACACAATTCTGTAAAGATGGGCTGTACACTGCCTGAACGGTCACCTGGAAGTTTACTGCCAGCTTCCAAGCCTGAAGAGCTAGCCTGAATAATAGATAGGATTTGGTCCCCACCTGTTTGTTCACATATCAGAGGACTGTCATATTGTCTGTGAACAGCTTTAGAGGTCCTGTTTGGAATAGGGGATTGAAGATCTGCATGGCCAGTAGTAGGGCCGTCATCTCCCTTACATTGATGTGTTCCTTGAGTTGAGAGGGAGACCAGACTCCTTGTGTTTTCAGGTGGTCGAAGGTTGCTCCCCACCCTACATCTGAGGCATCTGTGTAGACTGACTGATGAGGAGCTGGAGGGTGTAAGGGGAATCCTGGGTTGAGTGACACAATGTATCTACCACTGATGTCAGACAGGGGATGAGAGGAATGGAGAATTCTAGAGGGTGCTGGTGTTGCATCCAAACTGACCAGATATCATTGCTGTTTTCTCATGTGCAGTTTTGCTAAGGGGAGCATGGGAATGATGAATGCTATGAGGCCCAAGACCGAGGAACTCTCTGGCTATAATGGGGTGAACCAGAAGAATATTTTGGAAGTAAAGGGTGAGGTCCTGTACCTTTTGTGGGGATAGAGAGACCTTCAAAAGATCTGTTTGTATCCTGCACCCGAGAAAAATCTGATCCTGTGAAGGGGTGAGAACTGATTTCTTCAAGTTTATGGTGAACCCCAGACTTTGTAGAAGACTGATGGTAAGGGCAATATTTCATTTCAACTCCTCTGATGAGGTAGGTAGAAGGAGGAGGTCATCCAGATAAAGAAAAAATGTGTATTCCCTGGAGTCTGCAGTGATTGATGGGGATGTGCAGACATGCATCTTTGATATCCAGGGTAATCACGAAGGCCTGAGGCAAAATGAGTGGGAACAGAGTCTGGAGGGTCAGCATGCAGAAGGTGGGTACACTTAGAAAGGTATTGAGATGGGACAGGTCAAGGATGGGCCTCCAGGGACCTTCCTTTATGGGCACCAGGAACAACCTGGAATAACATCCTTTTCCTATTTGGTTTTGGGGACACTCTGGATGGTCCCTTGGTTCATTAACTCTAACAGAACCTCTGGCAAAGAAAGCTAGTTGCTCCCTTGGAGGTTGAGGGATGCCCTTGAAGGAGGGTAGGTAATTCTATACCATAAAGTACCCTTTTTGAACAATGAAGAGGACCCACGCATCTTGATTTATGCTTTTGCAGCCTGGTAGGGACAGGGGGAAGATTTTGGGAAAGTGGGATGTGGGTGAGCGGGGGAACAGTCAAAGAGAGAATGGTTTGTCTGGAAAGGCCCACTTTGGTGGCAGAGCTGCTGGTGGGGCCCTAGGCTGCTGTGGTCTCCTGTCACTCTTTTTTTCTAGGTTGTGGATGATGTGAATGCCTATGGAAAAAACACAGGTTTAGCAGGATAATTTCTTTGGAGCTTGGTTATTGGGGAAGCAAAAATATGTTCAATTCCTGCAATTCCTTACTCTTTTCCTGCAATGATTTGAACAAGTTATTAGCTGTAGGACCAAACAAGGCAGAGTTGTCAAAAGGAGCATCCAGAATTTTGTCTTTATGTCCTCAGGTAAGGGCTGAAGTCTCAGCTAAGAGAATCTCCTTAATACTGATCCAGAGGCAGCTGCTCTGGCGGAAGCCTCTGCAGCATCATAGCTTCATTTTATGGAGTGGTGTGCTACTTGAGAAAAATGCACCAAGCAAGGAAGTAGCCAAGGTTTCATTTTCTGAGTCAGGTAAGTCTGCAATTACCTGTGAAAGTTAAGACACAAGCTCTAAAGTGAATTTGGTCATGTGTGTTTGGTAATTTATGGTCCTAAATGCTGGAGTGGCAGAAGTGTACACTTTTTTTGCCTAGTCTATAAAGGATCCTGCTACCCTTATCAGATGGTAGGAGGGTAGTGGAGGGCAGCAACCTTGATGGCTTGTCCTAAGCCACAGAAATAACAGAAAGGTCTGCAGAAGGGTATCTAAGGAAACTTGCAGTCTTCTGGGGCCTTGTAGAAGTGGTCTGGCTGGAAATCTGGTGTCTGTGACAGGAGGAACAGCAGATGGACTAGTTGATTCCACCTGTAGTAGCTCATAGTATCTTTTTTGTACTTTGAGATATACTTGCGTGCTATCCTATTTAAAATGCTCTCTCATTTTACCTACAGTCTCTCCAAAGGAAGGGTCTTCCATAGATGATTATGTTCCACTGGATTCCTCTTCTGGGGTGACATAATCCGGGGAGGAAGGGATCTGTGAAGATTAGTCAGAGATTCCTCCCCTGAAGATGCTTCTTCCTCTGGAGTCCTCTTCCCTAGCCCTTTTAAGTGGAGAGACAGTACAGGGAGAAGGAGTTGTAAAACCTGGAGGAAGCCTGAGGGACATAAGGGCATTATAAAGGCCCTGAGTGAATTGTTGCCAGTTGCTAACAGGTTCTTTTGGTGGAGACAAATTTTGGGGTTTCTGTTCCTTTTTCCCATGCAAGTCTGCCTTATGTTGGGTAGGAGGGCTAGGTGTACATTCTATCAGGTCAGATTCTATATTTTCCCTAACAAGGATCTGAGGAATCTCCTTAGGGCCTTCCAGTATCATGAGCTGTGGATCCCCTCGAACATCCAAAACGGATGCCTGCTCAGCCTATGCGGGTGGGCTTATGCTCAGATCCAAGGTGGCCTGAACATCAGGGTCAGCCTGTGAATCTGAACTGTGAACCGGGCATATTTCTGGGCTGTCTTCTACCTCAAAAGAGATGGTGGTATCCATAGGTGCAGCAGAAGGTTCAAGCCTTTGCTTTTTGGTCTTCCCCTTCAAAACTGACTCATCCTCAGACCCTGAAGATCCCTGCATAGTGCTTTTTGCTAGCAGCTTTAAAAATGGACAACACAGATGCCACATTACGGTGAGTACATAACTACTAAATCTGATGTCATTTTCATTCTTCCTCAACAAACAGGACAGAGTTCCCAGTTACATTAGTCTTGGGTGGCTTCATGGAAGGATATTCCGGAGAACCACTGAGCCAAAGGCAGCTCTGCTTCTGGATATTAAATCCAATTTGTAATAAGTAACAAAGACAGGAGCACTGGACCATGTGGCTGCTGCACAAATATCATCAGTGGAAGTTCTTGACCAAAAAGCAAATGAAGTGGCCATGGATCTAGTTTAGTGGGCTTTAGGTGGTCTTCGTAGAGAAATGCCTTATTGAGAATAGAGCCAAGAAATGCTATCAGTAATCCATTTAGCCAATGTAACTTTAGAAACTACATTACCCAGTCAGTTTGATGAGAAGGTTACAAATAAGTGATCTGATTAGGTTCATAGGTCGGTACTAGGCTATCGGCCCTAGGGCCTATACAAGCCTAGCCATAACAATTCCCTGGCTATTTCTTCCCACACTATTTACTTTTCTGGGCCCCTGTCTAGCAGGGCGACTGATGTGATCCCTGGGGTGAATTTCCTTTCTCCCATCCAATCATCAAGGCTCCTTTTGAAGAGGGCCAAAGAGGCGCTCTGCTTGACATGTATGGGCAGTCTATTCCAGAGTCTGGGGAGTCTCTGGGTCAGGAACCTATCCCTCCAGCATGTTGTGTTTATTGTGATGACAAGGTTTAGATCCCTTGAGCTTGTGGCTCTGAGGAATTGTGATTTTTTTTAAGTGTAGCATGTCCAACAGCTCTGGGTTTGGCATGGCCTTGTATGTTAAGCAGAGATCGCCTCGAAGTAGATGATATGCGACAGAGAATAGCTGGAGTTTTTTAAGGTAGTCAGCATAGGGCATTGGCTTTAGGCCTGTAATTCTTTTAGTGAGGTATTTCTGCGGCCTTTCCAGTTGTTGCAGATGTCTTGAGAGGTACATACCAAATGGGGCGTTGTATTCTATAATGGGTCCAATGAGGGATGTGTACAGTGGGACAATGACCTCCTTTTTTCTTGATGAAAAGCCCTTTCTAATTTGTTTCATTCTGTGTTGATAAAAACATAATTATCTGTGCACATCCAGGAGATGTAGCATGTATTCTCTTTTTTTTGAAAAATTGGGAAAGGAAACCAGTAAATGAATAGATTTGTTAATGTTAGATTCAGAAGCCACTTTAGGTAAAAAAAGACAGGTTTGTTCGTAAAGTTACCCTGTCTTTATGGAAAATAATGTAGGAAGTCTTTGAGGAAATAGACGGGAGTTCAGAAATTCTTTTTGCAGAATTGATAGCTACTAGAAAGGCTGTTTTCCGTGAGACAGGAGTTTTAAATCATTTGTTGCTGAAGGTTCAAAGGGTTTTTGAGTCAGACCTTGTAGTACCACAGTCAGATCCCAGGGAGGTGAAGGATCCCTTATTGGAGAGTCTAAGGAGAAAAGCCCCTTTCAGAAAAGCTTTACATAACATGCAAGAAGTCAAAAAATAATGTTCATCACCTATATCAAAATTTGAAATGGCTACCAGTTGTTGTTTATTCATAGAAAAACTAGCTTCTTCTTTGAAAAGAGCAACCAGAATATCAAGAACACTAGAGACTGGGGCAGTAAAAGGGTCAACATTATTTCTCAATGGCCAAAGGGAAAATCTTTTCCATTTGCTCATGTAAACCTTCTTAATGAAGTCTTTTTGTGAGGATAATAGAATGGTACTTAAAGGGGGAAGAAAACCTGGGTTGTCTGGCTATTATTGGAAATGGAGAAACCATGTGGTTAGTTTAAGTGCTGGGATATTGGAATGACTCATTCCTGGGGAGTGTGAGAGCAGATAATGGTCCAGTATCCAGGGAGGATAATGAAGATGAGACCAAAAGAAGGGGAACCACACCTGTCGAGGCCAGTAGGGGGCAATGAGGATGACTGAGCTCTTCAACTGGATTACTTTCTATAGGAATTTGGGGAACAAGGGAAGCGGGGGATAAGCATAAAGGAGACTGAAAGGCCAAATGTGGACCAGAACATCTCTTGGTGACTCCCCCTGAGGGGGAATCAGGGCAAAATAACTGCTGCACTTGCTGTTGTGGAAGGATACAAAGAGGTTGCAGCAAGGCTGGCCCCAATGATGGAAAATTTTCTCTGTAATTAATTGATTGAGACCACCCAAGAGGCATCAGAATGGACCTGCTGAGTTTGTCTGCTAGTACATCGGTTTCCCTGGAATGCACACTGCAACTAGAAAGTGGTTGGTGGACTTCGCCCATTGCCACACTCTCATAGCCTCCTGGCAGAGAGGGTAAGACTGAGATTCCCCTTGTTTGTTGATGTACCAGACGACAGACATGTCATCGGTCTGAATTGCAATACTCCCTAGAAGAAGAGCATCTTGAAATGCCTGCAACGCTAATAGCACAGCTCTCATCTCCAGGACATTGATATCCAAACAGGTCTCTTGGGAGACCACGTGCCTTGGACTGTCCTTCCCAAGTAATCTCCCCCCCGCTCCAAATGGGAGGCATCCATAGTCACTGAGGCCAATGGGGGTGGTAAAAGAAAGGTCGGCCTGTATAAATGTCATCTAACTGGCTCCACCACTGAATGTGGTGTTTGCAAATTGGTGTAAGCTTGACTGGAAAAGACAGAGGTTGTAGAAGAACAGACCATTGAACAGCTAGAGTCCATTGAAGAACACGCATATAGTAACATACTAAAGGAAGCAGGATTATTGCTGCTGCCATACACCCAAAGCTTGAAGTATGAATCTGGCTGGAGGAGACGGATGGGATAGAATCTGATAAACCTGAGATCTGAGTGTGTCTTTGGGATGAGTTGGTAAAGATGCAATTTGTGTTGACATGTTTAAATGTGTGCCAATAAACTCCAGGCTCTATGCTGGTGTCAGATTTGATTTGATGTAATGGATTGTTATTTCCAGTAAGTGACAAATTTGGAGAAAACAGTTCCTGGATTGTTGAAGGAGATGCATAGAGGGAGTGTTGTGCAGCCAGTCGTCTAGGTATTGCAACACTCAAAATTCTTTTAGTCTTAAGTGAGCTGCCACCAATGCCATATATTTGTTGAACACCCTGGGGGCTGTGGTGAGTCCAAAGGGCAGGGCTCTGAATTGGTAATGACTGGCTCCCAACCAAAAGAGTAAATATCTTTGGGAGTGCCTGTTTATTTTAATGTGACACTGCGCATCCTGAACATCTATAGAGCACATCCAATCGTCCTTGCAAATATATATTGCAGAATGGACTGGACCATGACTATTTGGAACTTTGACTTTTTCACATACTGATTCAGTTTGCTTGGATTCAAAATTGGTCTCAGGTCCCCTGTATTTTTAGGTACTAAAAAGAAACATTAACTTCTGAATCCTGTTTGGTCTGGTCTAGTAGGTTTTGAATTTCTTGGGCTGTTGCCTTACTCTGACTGGGTGGAACATCTGGAAGCTTCCTTCATTTGTAGAGTGGTGGTTTGGAAAATGGTATGGTGTAACCTCTAGATAATATTTTTTGCACTCAGGTATCTTTTGTTGTAGTAGTCCAGGCATCTGGGTGACTTCTCCAGAGGTGGGCAGTTGGGCAGCACATCAGGAACCTTGAAAGGGTCTACCTAGAAAAGAATCATGGAAACCATGATTTTGCAGGCCTCCTCTGCCTCCAGGGCGGCCTCTGTCATTAGAACTGCTTCCTCTGCCTCTGAAGTTGTATCCATGTGTTGAAAAGGACCCTGAGATTTGCAAAACCACATTTTCTTACCACCTCTCTGATTTCTAGACATTTGTTGAGGGGTAGAAAACTTGATTCCCATGGCAGACAGTTCTTTCCTTCTTGTTTGCTATGGTTAAGTGTTTCCTTCACAGATAGACCAAACAAAGATGTGTCATCAAAGGGTGTGCTGACGAAAGACTCCGCAAAGTCACATAGCCACATTCAGGCATGTCTCCTTATGGAAATCCCTGAACCAGCCACCTGTGAGGCACCTTCAGCTGTATGACAGATCAACTAATGGACACATGTTAAAGTGATAAAAGAGTGGCCAGCTGAGAAGATGATCTTTTGAAATCCTCTGCAGACATGGACTCAGAGAGAGAATTTGACAGTTCTTTGGTCAAATCACTCTGCAGCCTTGTAGAATGTGCCAAACAGTTAAGTGACCTCAAGGAAAATGTCACTGATGCAAAGACTCACTTCCCAAATCTGTCCAGTGCCCTAGATTCTCTATTTGGTGGGTGGACAGACAAGCTCTGTTCTGCAGCTCTTTTTTACTGGCTGCTGCCACCAGCATAGCATCTACTGGGACTCCTTTGCTCCAGTGAGGTTTATCTTTAGGAGTAGCAAGGAATTTGTCAGGTTGACACTGTACAGATTTAACGGAATCTGGCTCCTTCCATACTTGGTGTGAGACTAGATCAATTAGCTCATCCACCGGGGAGGTCACCCAAGATGTAGATGGGCCAGAACCAAAAACATCCAAAAATATGGACTCCTCTGGAGGATTATCAGAAGACCAACCACTTTTTTGTCTAACAATCTCTAATATGTCTCCAAAGGAGACATCAACAGGTGGTGAAATGGGGACACTTCACCTTCCTCTTCCTTGAAATCAGTATCTTCAGTGAGAGATTCCAACAGGGAATCTATGTGCCTCCTCTTGCACGTCCTCTTCCGATGGATTTCCTTGGGGGGATGCTCAGGGGAGGTATCAGAAGAAAGGAGGAGTTCCTCTATAGGGGACTGACTAGAAGTTAGGTGGAACTGGCTGTCCCTGTAGAATAGGCCTGATGGACAAGGAACTCAGAAATGAACAGGGAACAGGAAATGGATCCAAGGGATGACTGACCAGATCTCTAAAAGAAGAAAAAGCCCTTTCCACAACCACAAAAGCAGCTGGACCCAGAGAAGTCGTGATCACCTACACTGGAGCTGAGACTTCCAGTATGGGTAGATCATGACTCTGACTGGATCCATGCCAGGAGGAGGGAACCAGACCAGAGTTGTCCAGCGCCAAGACTCCAAGAGGCAGGAATGGATCCAATAACATTGGAGTAGATCCCAGCCCCACGGATCTGACTCCAACAATTCTGCCCAAGGACCCATTCTGATCCAAAGGAGTAGGAGAGGAACTGGTCAGGAATGCTGTCAGAGTCGAGGAAGTAGTTCTCTTCGGATCCAACTCCAGAACTCTCTGGGTTGTTGGTTCTTGGAGCTCTGAAACCGAAGGATGGACTGGAGAAGGAGATAACACTGTGTGAGTAGTGGCCAAAGACTCATGGATCCAATACAGGATTGAACCGGAATGACCTCCAACTTGATCAGAGCTCTGAGGAAATTTTGCATCATCCTATCCACATCTGCTTCAGAAAGACTTCTGGAGGACCTGGAGGATGTGGTAGACTGCGGCCTAGAGTGCTTTTTTGGGAGTTTGCATAAAGGTGGAATGGAGCCTAGGGGAGACTGGATCCAACAGGAACTCTGGAGAGTAAGCCCTCGGAGTACATGATGTACTAGGTTTCAGATCTAAGGGCTTGGGATCCAAAACCTGTGCTGTAGGGCTTACCAAAATAGTAATCACATCCAATGTTTTATGAAACAATGATTTTGGATCCAACGTGTGTACTTTCAGGTCTGATGAAGTTGGATCCAATGATTTTGAAATTTTTTGTGGCACTTCTGAAGAAGTCCTGGGGGACTTTGCCGGTGAACACTTTCTATGCTCTGAAAGAGTTTTTGAGGTTTTAATGGGAGTTTGAGCCCCTGAAGATGTAGTTGAGAGAGGAAGTAGACCCGTGTCAGTTTGCTGCATCTATCAGCTAAAGCCCTTGCACTGAAGGCTGCACAAACTGAGCAGTTGGTGTTCAGATGAGCTACTCCATGACAATATACAAACTCCTTGTGGGCATCAGAGTTAGGAATTTTGTGCCCACAAGAAGAGAATGTTTAAAGCCTGTTTGCTTGTCAGCCAGTACAGTAGAAGGAAAGGATGATATAAAAACAAACAAGACTTTTTTTGTTAGAAAACATAGAAAGAAAGAAAATATTATTAGCAATGGTAATTAAGAATTACCCTGTAATAAAGGGAAGGAAGGACAGAATGGGTATAGTAAGAAAAAATGTACCAACTATGGTAAATAGGAATATACTATAAATGTATAGAAACTACTCGTAATGCAGAAAAGAGAAAACAGATAATAAAAGTAACTGATAGAAATTTTAGATAAGGCTAAATTTTCACTTACAAAGAAGTTGTTGAAACTCAGCAAAATGCTTGAGAGAAGGATCCTACATCCAAGCATGAAGGCAGCAAATGAGATCTGTGGTATTGAGAATGGACTAGGGCATTATGGGTAGAGGGAGGAGCTCAAAAGTTGGATCCAAAGTCTGAAGTATGCAGCAGATTCGGATCTGAGGATCGCATCTGTAATCCATTCACTGAGGAAGAATGAAAAGAACATCAGAGCTGCCTTTTTCCTTTCCACATTCTAAAGTGATACTTGGGGACAGTGAATGACTTTCCACATTATGAATAAGTGGCCTTGCAATGGAGTATTATGTGCTGCTGGTAATGTTGACCAGATGGAGTATTCCCTTAACTGGCCACAAAAATATGAATTACTACTTGCGTGGCATAAACATTCCTCTCAACCATACCGAATTCCTCAGTATTTACCGGTTCTGGGGGTAAAATAATGGGGTGTCACGAATTCCCGAGTGGCTCCTTTAATTCCCGATTTTTTCAAAATTTTTTTTCTTTTTTTTTTTACATCTACAATTTAAATTTATGGCTGACGTCACCATGCATCGCCAGCATACAGAGGCATGCATGTGACATCAGCTTTGTCATGAGGCAGACTGCCTATTGGATTCAGTTGATTTGGGTTGTAATTGGAGGGTATATAGCAGCAGCCGCAACAAGTGGAGTGCAGCGACCTGTTTATTCATTTTGTTCAGTATACAGCAGCTTGGACATTACATTACATTACAGACCAAATTATTTCTATTCTGAGGTAAAACAGTATATTTTCCAAAGACTCAAAGTCCTCTTCTAAAGCAAATCAAACATAGCTGAGCCTATACGTGTTGTGTATATCCCTTTGCTGTTGCTGTTCTACCCTGAGACTACAAACAGCTTAGAAAAGAACATCCATTCTTGTCTAGCACATACTTCTAAATTTAGGGGAGAAAATACTTGGAAAAGGGTGGGGAAGGGGAGGCAAATTATGATAGTGTGCAAGTACATGTGAAGGACACAAAGTAGGATAACACTGGGGTTAAATCAAAGGGATGCAGGGTACTGCATTCCATGCTGACCTTTTTAACCATTATGGCTTTTGGTCTAATTCTGTAGCACATGAAAAGTAAACAAACCAACAATTTTTTTGCAAGTAATTTGAAAACAAGTGCTAAGGTCAGTTTAAATATTTTATTTATTTAACATTTTTGTTTACAGGGAAAGTCCGACTGGGACAGAGTCCATTTTTAATGGAGGCCTGTAGAGCCTTTGATGATGAGGTACTGTGGGCCACGTTTGCAGACTGCAGTCTGCCATCATAATCATCCTCTTGTTTTCTCTTCCTTAAAGGTTATCACTGAACTACTTTTCTCCCTTTTTGAAACCAAGTTTATTGCTAAGGCAGCATACCTCATGACATCAAATTGTTAGGGTGGCATGCATTTTTAAGTATGGCTCCTTAAAGGTGTATGTGGCTAGGCAGCTTATGGTGCCTTTGATAGTATGGCTAATATTGCTCCTATGTTCTGCATATTTTTTTACCCTTTTGTCTCATCTTCTCTGTGTGTGTGTGTGTGTGTGTGTGTGTGTGTGTGTGTGTGTGTGTGTGTGTGTGTGTGTGTGTGTGTGTGTGTGTGCTTCCTGTGACTGACCCATGTCTCATTCAAAATTGTTCTCTGCCTTACATTCCATTACTTGCCAATAGACTCCAATTTCTAGTTAACCCTGAATTAGATAAAAAAAGAAGTTGTGTACTCACCATAATGTTTAATGTTTGTAGTCCATCTCGCCCTTCATTCGTACATATGGGTTCGAAGCCAATCCTCGGCTTCAACTTGGCTGATTACAAAGCTCGAAGTCTCTAAGTTGGCTCGTGGCAAGGTAGGTATCCCATAATGCACTAGTAAGAATCCCCAGATCTTGTTTGCTGCTGTCTATAAAAGTGATATAAAGTATTTCCAGAAGGAAAAACAAAGATGAAAGGTCTCCAACCCTAAGGAAGACAGACATTTTGTCTCCAGATCCTCCAAGGATACATGGGACGGGGGTAGGTGGGTGGGTTCATAAGAATGAAGGGCGAGATGGACTACAAACATGGAACGTTATGGTGAGTACATAACTTCTTTATGTTCTGTAGTACTATTTCGCCATTATTCTTACATATGGGACAGTGTCCCTAGCACCTTTTTCTTGGGTGGCTCACAGGAATATACTCCTAAGAACCACGGAACCAAAGGAGGCTCTACCCCTGGAGGCCAAGTCCAACTTGTAATGAGTAATAAAGGTATGAGGTGTAGCTCAAGTTGCTGCTGCACATATACTGTCCATTGGAATTCTGGCTTGAAAAGTGGCAGATGTTGATATAGATCTGGTGGAATGAGCTTTAATTTTAAATGGGAGTTCTTTGCCATTAAAAGAGTAAATAAAAGATATGCAATTTGAAATCTAGTTTGATAACGTTATCTTGGAGGCTGGCATTCCTTTTCTCATCTCCGAAAAAGATATAAATAATTGGTCTGATCTCTTAAACTCTTTTGTTCTATGTAGATAGAACCTTAACTGTCTGTGTACATCAAGTTGATGAAAAAAGAAGTTATGTACTTACCATAACATTCCATGTGAGTTGTTCATCTGGCCTTCATTCTTACACATGGGTTCGGAGCTGATCCATCGGCTCCAAGTCAGCCGCTTTCACAAGCTCAAGATCTTAGAGCAGCTCGAGGTCAAGTCCCTATCCCATGATGCTCTCTGTCTCACCTCAGATCTAGTTTGCTGATCCCAGCATCTAACAGATATAACACATAACAGGTACTCCAGCCGGAGTAAGAAGTCGTAAAACAAGACCCACCAGACCACAAGTCTTACTCGTTCTTCGAGAACCTGGAGGGGGAAGGTGGGTGGGAATGTAAGAATGAAGGCGAGATGAACAACTCACATGGAATGTTATGGTAAGTACATAACTTCTTTATGTGAAGTTGTTCAATCTCGCTGTTCATTCTTACACATGGGTAGCGTCCCAAGTACCCTAATCCTGGGTGGCTCATGGGAGTACATTCCTGAGGACAGTGGAACCAAAGGAAGCCCTGTCCCTGTAGGCCCTGCCTACCTTGTGATGAGTAATAAAGGTATGCAACTTAGACCAAGTGGCAGCTGCACATATAGTATCCAAAGGCAATCGAGCCGCATAAGCTGAAGAAGTGGAAACAGCCCTAGTGGAATGCGCTTTCACGCCATATTTTAATGGTTGGTTCGCTGAGGAGTATGTAAATTTAATGCAGTCAGTTAACCATTTGGAAAGGGTAACTTTAGATACTGGTAGCCCTTTCTTAGTGTCAGCATGAAAAACAGAGTTGTTCAGACTTTCTAAATTCCTTTGTTCTGTCCAAATAGAATATCAATTGTCTGTGAACATCTAGCTTATGCAACATATACTCCAACTTGTTAGAATGGTTACTGAAGAAAGTTGGGAGTTCAATAGTTTGATTCAGGTTAGTCTCGGAACACCTTTGAAAGGAAGGAAGGATTAGCCCTCAGTGACACTCTATCAGGATGAAACACCAAATATGGGGGTTTGATAGATGGGGCTTGAAGTTCTGACACTCTACGTGCTGAGGTAATGGCTACCAAGAAAAATGTTTTCCAAGAGAGAAATTTTAAATGGCAGGATGATGCAGGCTCAGATGGAGGGAGAATAATCTGTGACAGCACAAAATTTAAAGTACAGGGAGTAAAAGGTTGTCTAACAGGCGGTCTAAGATGAATGGTACCCTTTAAGAAGGCCCTACATAGTCTGTGAGACATTAGGTTAGAGCCTTCAGATCCAAGGTTGAAATTCAAAATTGCAGCCAATTGAACTCTTATAGTGGCAGCTGCAGCACCTTCATGAAAAAGCTTAGACAGAAATTCCAGAACACTAGCAATTGGGGCAACGTAAGGATCAATATTATTCTGGGAGGCCCAAAAGGCAAATCACTTCCATTTGCTGGCATAAAACTTTCTAGTAGAAGCTTTATGCGAAGATACAAGAATATGCTGTACCTCCGACGAAAAGTCGTGTGACCTGGCTAGGTTGGGAATCGGAGCAGCCAAGCTGTCAGTCTGATGGAATGAAGAGAGGGATGAAGGGCCCCTGACGAATGTGTCAGCAGATCTGGAACTGGATCCAGAATCCAAGGTTCCTCCAGTTTATAGAGTCAAAGGAAGGGAAGCCAAATCTGTCGAGGCCAAAAAGGGGCTATTAAGATTACAGTCCTTCCCAGTGCTTTGGCTTTCTGTAAGAATTTCAGAATTAGGGGAGTTGGTGGAAAGGCATATATGAATCCTGGGGGCCAATCGTGTACGAGTGAGCCCCTTGGGTTGTCCCCTGGTGGGGGATTCAGGGCAAAGTAGCTTCTGCATTTGGCCTTCATAGGGGATGCAAACAGGTCGCAGCAAGGCTGGCCCCATCTAAGGAAAATCATCTCTGCAACCTCGTCTTTGAGGGACCACTCATGCGGTAACAGAATGGCTCTGCTCAGTTTGTCCGCGATCACGTTGGATTTCCCCAGGATGTGTGTTGCTATCAGAAAGCACCCAGTGGATACTGCCCACTGCCAAATTCTCAAGGCCTCTCGACATAAGGGGTAAGACTTGGTTTCCCCTTGCTTGTTGATGTACCAGACCTGTCTGGATCGCAATCGTCCCCAGAGGAAGAGAGTCATGGAAGTGCTGCAGTGCCAAAAGCACCGCTCTCAGCTGCAGGATACTGATGTGCAACTGTGACTCTGTTTCTAACCAGGTGCCTTGGGCTGTTCTTCCCTGAAAAAGCCCCCCCACCCTATCAGAGAAGCATCCGTGGTTACCGTGGCTGATGGTGGGGGAGAAACAAATGGGCGACCTACTGTTACCTGGTGGCTGGTCAACCACCAAAGAAGATCCTTCTTGCAAGAGTCTGTAATAATTATCAAAAATGACATCGGAAGCTGTTGGTAAGACCACTGGGTGAAGAGCAGCCATTAAAGTATTCTCATGTGCATACACCCCAGAGGAACTGCTATGAGCGTAGCTGCCATGGTACCTAGTAGTTTCAACACTTGACAGGCTGGTACTTTTTTCTCATCAGAATGTCCGATACATGGTTTCAAAGAGTGGCTATTCTGTCCAGTGGCAATTTTACCATGGCAGTGGTGGTGTCTAAGTCTGCTCAGCTAAAGGAGATACGCTGTGATGGTGACAACGCAAACTTGTCAAAATTTATAGTTATTCCTAACTGAGAGCACAGATTGAGAGTGTGATCCTGGACAGAATTAGTTGATGCCTGGAGGCGGCAGTAAGGAGCCAGTCATCCAGATATGGAAACACTAAGAATCCTAGATGCCTCAGGTGAGCCGTAACCACTGCCATGCATTTGGTAAACACTCTGGGGGCTGTTGTGAGGACAAAGGGCAGTGCTCAGAATTGGTAGTGACTCATCCTCAGTAGGGCTAACGGACTGCCAGTCACCCCTCTGCTTAAGGACCTCAAGGATATCAGAAAAGTAGATATCCTTCAGGGGGGGGACAGTGGGAACCCTTCTGACTCCTCTAAGTAGGTGTCTGATGTAAGAGACTCCTGCGGGAAGTCCAAATGCCTCCTCTTGCAAAGTTTCTTCCTGGGAACCTCATCAGTGGGGGCTTCTGGTGAGGTCTCAGCAGAACATGGGTCACCCAGTTGGGTTACCTGAGGCTCTGAGCCTCGACTCTTGGGGACCTGTGATGTAGATGCAGAAAGTGGCACTTTAGGGGAGGAGGAGGAGGGCCCTGATGACGTGTGAGTCTTGGAAGACATAACCCTCCTCATAGCATCGAAGGCTCCACTGCTCCAACCCGAAGAAGCTGCTTGTTCCGAAGAAGATGGCAACCTCCCCGGCACCGAGACAGTGGGCTCCAACCCAGAGGAAGGAGCCCTGCTCATCCGCACTGAAGCTCCGAGCGGAAGGGTCAGAACCAATGTATCGGTTCGACTCTCCCCCCCTGGAGCCGCCCAGAGAATGTCGGCTCCCAGACTCCTCGAACGGCACCGAAGTCAGGGTTGATGGAGCCGATAGCACTGGAACAGGCCTCGGCTCCAAATGCTCCACAATCATCAGATCCCCCTCCCCCAGCTCCAAAGGCCCGGCCCGGCTCGGCTCGGAGGAGGAGTAGTCACAGCAGGTACAATGGTCTTGGGCTTCGAAACTGGTTGGGTCGAAGCAGATAATAATTTGGCCAGTTCCGGGTTCTCGAGAAGCCTCTGCACCACTCGGTCCACATCAGAGAGGGTTCTTGAAGAACAAATCAAAGGTACCGAAGCAGCCACCGATTGCAGAATGGGTGACCTCAAGGTTTCGGAGACCGGCTCCAAAACTGGGGGCCAGCTCCGAAACACTGGCTTGGTGCATGGCTCCAAAGACTGCAGAGCTGCTGACCGCACCTTAACAGCAAGGCTCAGAGCCGATGACTTGTGCTCCAACGAAGCTTTGGAGGACTTCAACCCCTTTGAAGACTTGGAAGTTTGGTCAGTCTTGTCCAAGGACTCCTGAAAATCTGGCTTCAGCAAGCCTCTAGCCACCAGTTTTCTTCTTCTCTCCAGCAACACCCTGCTACTAAAGGAATGGCAGATAGAGCAATCCTCCTTGAGATGAACTGGCCCCAAGCAATAAACACAATTAACATGGGAGTCAGTAATAGACATTTTCTGCCCACATTTATGGCATTTTTTAAACCCTGACTTTTGCTTTTCCCTCTGATTAGCCATAATAATAACAACAGTATGCACCAATCAGAAGCAATCCAAAAACAATTATTTAAGCCACACTAAGGAAAAGTACAGTTGTGTACACTTACCATAAATGTAGATGTTGGAGTGTATTCACTGTTGCAGTCATTACATTTGGGTTATCCTGCTGGCAGGTTGACCTCAGTCGGCCTGAATTCGAAAGTCTTGGGTCCTGCGTCGGTTGCTGTTGCCTCTTCCCTGATGTCATCAGGGGTATAAAAGATGCAGCCAATGCCATTTTCTTCCGTTTTTCTTGCCCCAGATGTCAGGTGCCCCCAAAAGGGTAGGCTAAAAATATGTAAATAAAACATACATGCACCAAAATAAGCTTTACCTTCATCTATAAGCAAATACACCACCTAGGTTGTATAGATTAGAGAAGTAAAGATAAGTTCCAGCAAAAGTAAGGGGGATGGCGGGTGGTTAACCTGGACTGCAACAGTGAATACACTCGAACATCTACATTTATGGTAAGTGTACACAACTGTACTGTGTTCTTCATGTTTCACTGTTGCAGTCATTACATTTGGGTTGAGTCCCAAAGCTATGGTTGGGGGGCTGAAGCTAAACAGCATTAGGAGCGGCTATGAGGCCCTGCAGAACTGCAGTGGCAAAGCCTGCCCTGGATTTAGAGTAAAGAGGCAGATTGTAATGTTTTATAAAGGTATGCACTGAACTCCAAGTAGCAGCCTCTAAAATGTCTTTGGTTGGTACTCCCCTGAGAAAGGCTGCAGAATTGGCTGCAGCTCTGGTTGAATGTGGCCTAATGCCCTTAGGCACTGGTTTGCCATGCTGTGAGTAGCAGAAACAAATGCAGAGACCTATCCACTTTGAAATAGTCTGCTTGGAGATAGCCTTTCCTTGTGATGCTGCGGCATATGCCACTAGTAATTGTTCTGTCTTTCTGAAACTTTAGTTTTGTCCAGGTAGAATCTAATTTGTCTGTGTATGTCCAAAGAATGCAGAATTTTCTCCCCCTTGTTCTGTGGATTTGGATAAAAAGTTGGCAAATGAATAGTTTGGTTAAGGGCTACACTGGATACCACCTTAGGCATAAATGTAGGGTTTGTTCTCAGAGAGGCTCTGTCTGGATAAAAAATGATAACAGTTTCCACAGCCATGAGAGCCTGTAGCTCTGAAACTCGTCATGCAGAAGTTATTGCTAGGAGCAGAGCTGTTTTCCAAGATCAGAATTCTATATTCGCAGTAGCAGCTGGCTCAAAAGGAGGTAAGGTGAGTTTTTCCAAGACATAACTGAGGTCCCATGCAGGTATTGGCATTCTACTTGGAGGCCTTAAGTTTTTGGCTCCTCTGAGGTACTGCCTTAATAAAGGATGAGAAAAGAGTGATGGCTCTGTATTGTAATGAGCTGAAATGGCAGAGGCATGGATTTTAATTGATGAAAAAGATAGGCCTTTGTCCAGCATCTCAGTTAGGTATTGCAAAATCTGAGGAATATTTGGGACAGCTGTATCAGTTCCTTGAGCTTGGTTCCAAGCACAAAATATCTTCCATTTCCCAGCATAGGATTTTCTAGTACTAGGCCTTCTGGCTTCTAAAATGACATCCATCACAGCTTTACTGAGAGGAGTGGTTTGTATGGCTACATTATACGCCATGCTGCCGGTTTAGAGTCCTGAGTTGGCTGTGCAGAATCTGATTGTTTAGCTGGGACAGTAGATGAGGTATTTCAGGTAAGGTCCAGGCTGGGCATTAGGACAAGTTCCTTAAGCTCAGATACCAGTACTGGCGTGGCCAGTCTGGGGCAATCAGAATCATTTTTGGTTTGGGGAGGAGAGGCAGTGGAGGAAAGGCATACACTGACAGGTTTGTCCAGTTGAAAGATAAGGCATCCACTTTCCAAGCTTGTCTGTGATAAGTCCTTGTGCAGAATCTTTTTAGTTGATTGTTGTGAGGGGAGGCAAATAGATCTATGTCCGGGCATCCCCATTTGTTTGTTATCATGCTGAAGACTTGTGGATCCAGGTGCCACTCGTGGGGATCCATGAGATTTCTGCTTAGTTCGTCTGCCAGAGTATTTTCTTTTCCTGGCAGGAATTGTGCCTGCAGATGAACTTGGTAAGTCAATGCTGTGTCCCATAAAGCCATGGCTAGTCTGCAAAGGGGGTAAGAATGAGTGCCCCCTTGCTTGTTTATGTACCACATGACCCTGGTGTTGTCTGTCTTTACCAGTAGATGTCCCGGATGAAGTATGTCCTTGAAGGCTGTCAGAGCATTTTGAACAGCTAGCATCTCTTTTTGATTGATATGTAGATGCTTTTGGTTTGTGGACCAGGTGCCCTAAATGCCTCTTCCTGCCATGTGTGCCCCCCAGGCATAATCTGATGCATCCGTCATTAGGCTCTGCCTGGCTGGGGGTAGTGAGAATGGCTGTCCCTTGTTTTGGTGACAAGCCTTTGCCCACCATCAAAACTCCTGTTGCAGGCAGGGGATGAGAGTAATCATTGTTTCCAGGCTGTGGCAATGTTGTGTCCAGACACTTTTTAGGTACCATTGAATTTTCCTCATATGCAGTCTTGCATATGGTATTAGTAGGATGCAGGATGCCATGAAGCCCAAAGCCTGCAGAATTTTTCTTGCAGATTACTAGGCCTTTGTTGCCATTTCCTTCAAATAGGTAGTCATTTGCCTTTGTTTGTCTGGAGTGAGATAAGCCATCTGGGCAGTTGTATTTAAGCTTGCACCCAGGAATATTATCTCTTGAGAGGGTACTAGTTTTGATTTCTTTTTGTTGACTGTGTACTCTAGGCATGTTAAAAGTCTTTTCACAAATGTCAGATGCTGTAGTAGAATGTCCTTGTTCTCTGCTTGCATGAGGCAGTCGTCCAAGTAAGGATATATTTGTATTCCTCTTTGTCTGCAGTAAGCAATTACTGGTGCCAGGCACTTTGTGAAGACCCTGGGCGCAGTAGATAAGCCAAAGGGCAGTGCAGAGAATTGGTAATGCTTTGAGTCAGCCTTGAATCTGAGGTATCTTCTGCATGATTGTCTGATTGGGACATGGAGGTATGCCTCTTTTAAGTCTAAAGTGATGAGCCAAGCCTTTCTGCCCAGCATGGGCAGAAGCTGCTGCAAGGTCAACATCTTGAATTTTGGTATATCCAGGAAAGTGTTTAGAATAGATAGGTCCAGTATTGGTCTCCATGCTTTGTCCTTTCTGGGTACCAAGAACAGTCTTGAGTAAAATCCTTGTCCCTGCTCTTGTTGTGGCACTTGTTGAGTAGCCCTCATGTCCATGAGAGCTGCAACTTGTTTTTGAGCCTCTTCCTATTGATTTTTTGGCAGGTCTGGCCAAGCGTTTGCCCTTGGCAGGGTATGGAAGTGAAACTTGTAGCCTTGTGACACTATGTCTAGAACCCATTTGTCCTGTGTTATAATGTGCCAATTTTGAGAAAAAAGTGCTAGTTTTCCCCCTAAGGGTGCTGCCAGAATATAAGTGCTTGATGCAGGCAGGGGGAAGTCATTGGGACTGTTTCCTATATGGTTGTGATTTGTCTTCTCCACCTTTGGAGGTAGAAGCACCCCATTGCTTAGACCTGTAGGTACCTTCTGGCTGTGATCTGCCTCTAGGGCATCTGGATCTGCCCCTTTGAGGTCTGTCTGAGACTGGAAAGGACCAATTCTTTGTAGGCCAGTGTCTGCTAAATCTAGGTGGCTGTACCTGTAAGAAATCCTTGACCGTTTGCCTAGATTTAGCTTTGTCTTCCATTTTCTTTAACACCTCTTCTGCTTTAACACCAAACAAGGTATCATGTTGTAATGGAGCATCTAATAATTTTGCTTTAACATGATCAGGCAGATTTTGTTCTTTTAACCAAGCATGCCTCCTAATGACAGAACCCATAACAGCGGCCCTGCAGGAGGCCTCCAGAGAATCAAAACCACATTGCAAAGTATGCTTTCCAACTTGTTCAGCTGCATGTAATAAATCCTGCATTTCTTTGTTTTCTGCAAATTCAGAATTTGCCATCATTTTCTGTTTAAGCAGTGTCATGATATATTGCTGATATCTGAGCATATGTAACTGGCAATTTAAGGCCCTTATAGCTAAAGTAGCAGATGTGTAAATCTTTTTTCCCCATCTATCCAGTGCTCTAGAATCCCTGTCAGAGGGGGTAGGGTTTTTTGCAGTGGAAGCCTTAACCCCTTTGGGACCCTGAGAAATAGTTTCTGGGTCTGCAGTAGGGTTTTTGAAAAAACAATTATGAGAGTCAGGGACCCTGTAGTATCTGTCCGGCTTAACAGGAACTGGAGGTAAGGAGTCAGGGGTCAGACTAGACTCTGAGAAAACATCATCTACAATGTCTAACACAGGTGGAATAGCTAGAGGCCTGTGTTGAGGTAGTAAAAGGAAGTCTCCGAGCCTCTTCTTAGATTCTGAAAAATCTTGGCTCTCCCAGTGGAAGTGCTCCCTCATGGTATGCAAGGTTTCACCAAAAGAGTAGTCCTCAGGAGGAGAAGCTGAAGGAATTGACTCTTCAACATCAGAATCCTCATGGGGGGAAGAGAATATTCCTGATCAGAAGAGGAATCAGAAGAAATGGAAACCTGATCTGAAGATTCATAGTCTATCTCTTGCCTAGGCCTCTTATCAGGAGGGGGATGGGAACCCCTGATCAAGGTAATTAAGTCTTTGGCCATTTTGAGCATCTGTTTTTTGGGCATGGAGGCCTGTCCATGTGGCTGGTGAACTTGTTTCTTTGCCTTTAAAGGTGTTTTAGTCTTTGCCTTTGAAGTCGGTTTAATATATAATTGTTTAGGTCTGAATACACCCTCAGAAGCCGATGCCTGCTCAGCGGCTCCGGACCCATCTGAGGGAATAACCTCCGAGGCTCCAATACCTTGAGTTTCCAGCTGCCTGGCCGACTCCACGTGGGAGTTGGTAGCGGCCTGCGACTCTAAAGTAGCGGGCGTCAGGGTCTGTGAAAGCGCCTCACTGAGAACCGGTGACCAGCGACTTGCTTAGGAGAAGCTTCATCGTCGGTTTTGGACCTTGATTGCCTGTCTTTTTCTTTTTCTTTGCGTTTTTTGTGAACTCTGGTAGTCGGATGGCTATCCGATGACATTGTATAATAAAATCTTCGCCCAAAATAGCTTAATGCAAAATCGTACCAACGCTTAATAGTGCATTGGTTAAATCTAGCACAAAACCGACAACTAGAAACGTCGTGGTCAGGGCCTAGGCAAGGAATACAGTAAGAATGAAAGTCCTTATGAGGTATTTGCTTCCCACAAGAAATACAATTATTAACTATTTCTGACATCGGTCTGGAGCAAGAAAAATGTTTCCCCAACGGGGTACTTAGCTTTTAATGAAGACTTCAGATCTGAAACTCGAACACGAAAATCTCAGGAGTCGGCCGACCGGCACTTGCGAACTGCTACTGGTTCGGGCACAGCGCGGCAAGAAAGACTGAAGAAAATAGCGTCGGCTGCATCTTTTATACCCCTGACGACTTGACGTCAGGGAAGAGGCGACAGCAACCGACGCATGACCCAAGACTTTGGAATTCAGGCCGACTGAGGGCAACCTGCCAGCAGGATAACCCAAATGTAATGACTGCAACAGTGAAACACGAAGAACATCCGTAATTAACTATAGCACACACACAGCAAACTCTACAGTAACTATATAACTATATAAACACTCTAACACTAACTATAAATCATAACTTTACAATAACTATAGAGCTAACTATCTATATAAACACTCTAACACTAACAATAAACTGTATTAGCAAGGATAGGGAACACACTGTTCTAAACAACTAAGGAATGGCCATAGGCCTAAGAGCAGCCGCTCTTAGAGGATGAAAATCTCATCAGCAGAAAAGGCCCGAATAAGGCCTAAACTAAAACTAAGGCTAACAAGCCAAAAAAACACACTCTACAAGAGAAATTGCAAAAAACTTTGCTATAAAGATAAGAATAATCAAGAATACTGGGCCAAGCTCTCTAACGACCTCCGATCTGTTGCAGCGGCAAACTAGATCTGAGGAGAGACAGAGAGCATCATAGGATAGGGACTTGGCCTCGAGCTACTCTAAGATCTTGAGCTTGTGAAAGCAGCCGACTTGGAGCCGATGGATTGGCTCCGAACCCATGTGTAAGAATGAACGGCAAGATTGAACAACTTCACATCTTGTATTTCGCTTTGTTTGTATGATTTGGAAAAAAAGACTGGCAGATCAATAGTTTGATTAATATTTGATTGTGAACAAATCTTGGGGAAGAAGGAAGGGTTAGTGTGAAGGGAAACTCTGTCTCTATAAAATATCAAGTAAGGAGGTTTGACCGAGTGCTTGCAGCTCTGACACTCTTCTGGTAGACGTAATGGCTACCAGAAAAATGGTCTTCCATGAAAGGAACTTTAAATCACATGTATGTGAAGGTTCAAAAGGTGGTGAGATAAGTTTTGAAAGAACAAAATTTAGATCCCAGGGAGATATAGGGTCTTGAAAAGGAGGTCTTAGTAAGGTAGTGCCTTTTAAAAAAGATTTACACAATCTGTGAGCCATAAGATTAGGTTCATGTTGTCCCAAATGAAAACTGAAGACAGCTGCTAATTGAACTTTGATTGTAGTAGCAGCTGATCCCTGATGAAAAAGTTTGGTTAGAAATTCTAACACTAAGGGAATGGAGACTGTGTATTGATTTATGTTCTTACCTTGTGCCCAGAGAGAAAAATCTTTTCCATTTGCTAGTATACAATTTTCTCTTAGAAGGTTTATGAGAAGATGTCAGGATATGTGTAACCGCAGGGGAGAAATCATGAAGCCTGACTAGGGATGGAAGTGGAGAAGCCACGCTGTCAAGTTGAGGGTGTGGAGACAGGGATGGAACGTGCCTGACATATGTGTCAGAAGGTCTGGTACTGGGTCCAGAGTCCATGGATCATCCAGAAGGTGAGGCCCGAGAAAGGGGAACCAAATTTGATGAAGCCAGTAAGGAGTGATGAGAATCATTCTACTTCCCAAAGTCTTTGCTTTCTGGATCACTTTCGATATTAGTGGAAAGGGAGGGAAAGCATAAAGAAGTCCTGAGGGCCGATTGTAGACAAGTGCGTCTCTTGGTGTCTCCCCCAGGGGGAGGGATAAGGGTGAAGTAGCTGCTGCATTTGGTGTTCATTGGGGGTGGCAAACAGATCACAGCAAGGCTGTCCCCATTTGCGGAAAATCTGTTCCGCGACTTTCTGATTCAGAGACCACTCATGAGGCATCAAGATTGCCCTGCTGAGCTTGTCAGCTATCACACTGGTTCTCCCCGGGATATGGATTGCAACTAGAAGGCGTTGAGAAAATATCACCCATTGCCAAACACGTAGAGCCTCTTGACATAGTGGGTACGATCTGCTTCCCTCTTGTTTGTTTATATATCATACCACTGACATATTGTCTGACTGGATTGCTATTGTCCCTAGAGGAAGAAAGTCGTGAAGTGCTTGCAACGCTAGTAGCACTGCTTTCATCTCTAAAACACTAGACAATGCCCCCCCCCCACCCTATCTGGGAGGCATCCGTGGTCACAGTAGCAACGGGTTGGCGAGGAATGAATGGTCTCCCTATCGTTAGTTGATTGGACTGGATCCATCAACGAATGTCCTTTTTGCAAGATTCCGTTATCAAAAAGGGATGAGACAGAGGCAGTTGCTAAAGAGACCACTGGGAGAAGAGTAGCCATTGTAGAATTCTCATATGTAGTCTGGCTAGCGAAACTAGAGTTATAGTAGAGGCCATGGTTCCTAGACGTTTGAGCACTGTCTTCGCTTTGACCTTGTGTTGGGGAAGCAGGCTGTATATTTGTTGCCTTAGATTTTGTACTCTGTCTGAAGGAAGGTGAGCCGTGTCTATTTCTGCACCTATAAAAGTCACATATTGAGAGGGCGACAAGACAGACTTTTCCGAATTTATAGTAATGCCTAGTTGAGTGCAGACTCAGATGGTTGAATCCCTGGCTTGTAGAATTAGGAGCCTGGTGGTGGCAGTCAGGAGTCAGTCGTCCAGATATGGAAACACTTGGAATCCAAGATGTCTCAAATGAGCCGTTACTACTGCCATGCATTTAATGAACACCCTGGGGGGCTGTGGTGAGACCAAAGGGCACAGCACGAAATTGGTAATGACTGGCTCCCAGCCAGAAGCATAAATTACTCCTTGATGCTCTGTTCATTTTTATGTGGTAGTACGCATCTTGGAGGTCTATGGAGCACATCCAATTGTCTTTCCCTAACAGAAGGAGTATAGACTGCAGTGTTACCATTCGGAACTTGGACTTCTTCACTGATTCGTTTAACTTGCTGAGATCTAAGATGAGCCTCCAGTCCCCTGTTTGTTTTGGCAGTAAAAAGAATCTGGAGTAAGTTCCAAATCCTATCTAGTCTGCGGGGATGGTTTGGATGACTCTCTTTTGAAGCAACTTTTGGACTTCTATAGTTGCTTGATCCCTGTGGTTGGGTAGAACATCTGGGATTCTCTTGTTTAGATGAGGTGGAAAAGAGAAAGGTATGTAGTATCCTCTGGAAATTATTCATTATAACCACTTGTCTTGTGTGATGTCATGCCAGGCTTCTAGGTACTAAGATAAGCGACCCCCGACTGGCCCCAGAGAAGCGCAGTTGTGCCCCACTTCAGGAGCACTGATAGGGAAGTCCATGAAAGGAATTGTGGTCACCCTGGTTTTGCGGACCCCCCCCTGCCTCTAGGGCGATGTCTACCACTATTTCCTCCTCCTCTGACTCTGGAGAAGGAATCACCTTCTGCATCTGGGAAAAATCTGTGAGAATTCTTGAACCACATTTTTCCGCCTTTCTGACCTTTAGGGTATGGTCTAGAAGGGGTGGAAAAATGTACTCCTATGGAAGAGAGAGTCATCACCTTCCTGCTCGCATCTGGTGAGTGTGTCTTTTACCTTTGGTCCAAACAGAGAGGAACCATCAAAGGGGGCATTGTTAAATGTAGATTTGAAGGGCTCAACAAAGTTACATAAGGGCATCCAGGAGTATCTCCTAAGGGAAACTCCTGAACCCGCTGCCCTGCTCGCTCCATCTGCTGTGTAAGATATCAGCCTCATGGAGGAGTTAACAATAGAGTTTAAGGTGGTCAACTGAGCAGTAACCTTTTCAGGGACTCCTTCAGTTAAAGTACCTTGGAGAGTATCTCCTAGCTCTTTTAGGAGATCTCTTTGAAGCCTAGTGAAATGGGTGAGGTAATTCAGCGATCTCAGTGTAAAAGCCACTGAAGAAAAAATACGCTTCCTGTATCTGTCCATCGTTCGAGACTCTTTGTTCAGTGAATGGACAGATAAGGAAATTTCTGCTAGTTCCTTCTTTGTGGCTGCTGCCACCACCATGGCATCTACAGGCACACATTTGGTCAGAAACTCTTTCTCCCTAGGAGCTGAAAGAAATCTGTTTGGCCTTCTGGGGACTTGTTCCATGGCGTCAGGAGTTTCCCACACCTTTCGACTCACCAAATATAACAGCTCATCGAGAGGTGGAGACACCCAAGAGGCTGAAGGTAGAGACCCAAAAGCCTTCAGGTACACTGACTCCTCATCAGAAGGGGTGACAGTGGGCCAGCCACCTCTCTGTTTCAGGATCTCTAGGATATCTATGAAGGAGATATCATCAGAGGACAACCAAGGGGACCATTCTGACTCCTCAAGTTCAGTATCAGAGATGATGGACTCATCAGGGGAGTTTACGTGCTTCCTCTTGCAAGTTCTCTTCCGAGGAGGCTCCTCAGAAGGGTATTCTGGGGAGGTCATGGAAGACTGGGGCCACCCAAGGGGGGCTCCTGAGGCTGCGGGTCTCTACTGTCAAGAGAGAGAGAGAGAGATAGTGCTGAGACAGAGGTCGGAGCTTGAGGTGGAACAGCACTGGTACCCTTGTGTAGAGCTGAAGATCTAGACAGCATGCTCCTCATCATGTCAAAGACAGATCTCTCCAGCTCTGAGGATACCACCGGTTCTGAGGAAGTGGAAGTGGACCCCGGCACCGGGACGATCGGCTCAGAGACAGATGTAGGATCCGAGCTCAACCAAGCCAATGCACTGAGAGGTAGGCTTGGAACCGAAGAAGTTCAGGTCTGAACATCCCCATCGGTGCCATCTGGTAAGCTTCGACTCCTAGACACCAGGGATGGCAATGAAGTTGTCGTAGCTGAACTCAGCTCTGAGACAGTTGGGGTGCTGGAACCAACAGTTCCACAACAAACAGCACCGATAGCTCTGGCTCCAAAAGACCAGCATGGCTCAGAGGAGGAACAGAAGCAGGTAATACGGCCTTAGATGGCTCTGGAACCGATTGGGTCGGAGGCGACAAGAAATTTGCTAGCAGCGACGACTTCAAAAGTCTAAGCACCACCCTCTCGACATCCTCCTCAGACAGACTCCTGGAGGATCTGGAAGACAAGGTAGGGGATTGAGATCTTTGCAAAATCAGAGATCTGTGTCGGGGATACCAGTAATAAATCTCTTGACTGGCTCTGAGGTATGGATTCAGCTATCAGCTCTGAAAAACTTGGGGCCGAAACTGGAAAGTCTATGTCAATAACCTCAGCTGGCTCCGTAGGCATAGGAGCCAAAGAGGTAGAAGGTTTGTCAATTTTGGCAATTTTCTCTGGAGGTCCTGATTTAACCATCGGTGTAGGAGACTGTCTTTTCACCGACTTGACCTTCTCTTTTTTAGAAGAGGGAGACCTGAAATGAGAAGAGGAAGAGCTAGCGAAATCCTCCTCAAAGGAAGGTTTAAGGAGACCTTTCAAGATCAGTTTGTTCTTCCTTTCCTGGAGAACCTGAGAACTAAACGAATGGCAAAAAGTACATGTCTCCTGTAGATGTATGACTCCCAAGCAATAAACACAAATACTATGCCCGTCAGTCAGGGACATTTTTGTGAACATTTAAGACATTTCTTGAAACCCAAAGGTTTATGGTCTTTAGATTCCTTAGACATACTACCACAACAACAATCACAGACTATAAAACGAAGAAAGATAATAAGAGAGCACAAGGTCCTCTAACTTAAACGGGCCTAGCCCTGCTCCAGAAAGAACACACAAGGGAGAAAGACAACAAAGGACTAGGTCCTCTAACTTAAACGGGCTTAGCCCTGCTGAGGAAACAACACACAATGGAGAAAGGCAATAGAGGACTAGGTCCTCTAACTTAAACAGGCCTAGCCCTGAACAGAGGGGTATGCAAGAGAGAGAATAAGCAAGCAACAAACAAAGGCTAGAATAGGTCCTAACTAAAAAAGGAACCTATGCCTAAGAAAATATTAGCTATAACTAGCACACAGAAATGAAGGGATACCACTAAGGAAGGCCTGTGGAAGCAATGGCCAAAACAACAACAATTTGCAATAAAACTACAAAAAATACACTAACCACTACAAGTTAACAACTGTAAGCTATTAATACTAAACTGACTATAATAGTGAAAAAAGAGCACTGTAAATATTTAAATAAGAAACTATTCCAACTTAGCTACAGCCAAGAAGGAGAGCACTTCTGAACTCATAGACGTGGCAAACGAGATCTGGGGATTCTTACTAGTGCATTGTGGGATACCTACCTTGCCAGGAGCCAACTTAGAGACTTCGAGCTTTGTAGTCTGAGTCAGAGCAGAGGATCGGCTCCAAACCCATATGTAAGAATGAAGGCGAGTTAGGACTACAGAACATCCATACTTCTCAACTTCTTAGAGCAAGAAATATGGACAAAGGCATAAATAATGTGGGGACAAAGGCCCCAAAATAGGGACACTTTTTAAATATTGATTTTATAAACTTAGAACATTGACAGAGTAACAGGTTTCGCAATAGCATGAATTTTCTGATGGGTATGACGTCTGAAACTCAATGTCTGTCACTATTTTCTGATTTCAACCCTTGTTTATGGGAAGCAATGTGCTTGCTGTGTGGTGGACCTTCTCTAATGAGAAGTTTAAATCAAGGACAAGGTATATTTTATTTGACATTTGTTTACTGGGATAGTCCGTCTGGATATGGAGTCCATTTTCAGCGGAGGCCCGGAGAGAAAAGCTCCATAAACAAAATGATAGTAAAACATCGTTTTTTAGACGGTACTTATCTCAGTAACAGTATAACATTAGTATGACAGTGTAAAATCCATAGTAGTTTTATACAGCATTATACAAAACAATCCAAAATATAAGATTAAGCCACGTATTTACATACAGCAAGTGTTGTTTTTCAGGGAATAGTTATTACATTATAGAGTAGAGAGGAGGTAATTGTCCATATTCTGCAGTACTGCTAACACTGATTTTTTTTTTTTTTTTTTTTTTATGACAGTCGAAGTGATAGTAAGATAGACAGTACTTGGTAGGGATGCAAGTGAAGTTGAGGGAGTAAAAAGAGTTGCTTCAAATAATCAAAACGTTGCTCCACTCAACATTTATTAAAATAAAATGAATCTAAAGCCATAAATGCTTAACTGAGTCACCGTGTTTTCGTCTTCCCCGAACGACTTCATCAGATGCAAAAACACAGTAATTCCACTCACTTAAATACGTGAAATTATTCAATGAACAATGTAATTAAGTACATACTTTAAAAATACTAAGCATTTCCTTGCCTGTGCCACTACCCCAAATAATCTAACAACATTCATCATTTCCATAATAATTAAAATGTTTGCCACAAATAAATTCTTCTCATGAATAAATCACCTTGAAATCCTTATATGATAAAAATATAAATATGTATCTTTATAAAAAATCCAAAATATAAATAACACAATATATATATATATATATATATATATATATATATATATATATATTATATATATATTTGCATATAGTGTGAGGGCTCCATCTACTGACCAAACTTCATATCACACAAAACAACAATAAAAAAATATATATTGTTCACTTATACAGTTCCCTAATATGTAAAAAGAAAAGCATACCGTAATATTAAAAATTCATAGGAAGCTTGTTCCATAAGCAGCATAAACTAATAAAAATTCTTATTATAACTTAGCTGCTCTCGTTTTAAGAAGTGGGACAATAGAGATATTCTCATTGAGGCCAGGGAATGTGTTGGCTTGTAATGTAGTTTGCCACCATAATTCTCTATATTCAATTCTTGTTTCCCATGGCCCTTCTCTTAAATCATATTTTACTTCTTCAAGAACAAAAAATAAAAACCTGGCCCTTTTGCAATTTTTAGTGTGTTTAATGCATTATTTTCATTTTTATCTGTATATCATGAGAATGCTCGTATATTCTTTTCTTAAATTTACGTGGTACTTTTCCATTATCAGAGCAACAGTTGTAAAGCATGTGGATGGATAGACCTAGCCCTTGAAATTGCAATGCAGCCAGGTTGCTGTTACTGAGTAAAATCTAAATGTCTTCACAAATTTGCAGATTTGCGCAGCGCAAATGTTTGTCAGATTCAGCACTTTCCTAGTTCCGAATTCTATTTGTCTGAACCCTAATTTTCTGGGCCTTTCACCTTTTGTTACCACCACTAGCCTCTTCATATTCTTTGCACAGTAAAACTGTAGCAAGATCCCTGGGTAATTCCTAGCTAGGGTGTGACTGACCGACATTATTTTGTGAAAAAATAAGGAAGTGCTCCTCTTTCCAACCATCAGTTGCTTTGTAAGGGAATAAAGTCACCGCCCTGTGCTAAGAGATTGTATCCCAACTACAATTATTATTAAACAGCACTGACTTCAGATCTCCCCATTCGCAGTGTGTGCACATTGACAGACAGGCTTCCCAGCATTATAAGTCTTAACACAATGAGGCTTACAAATCAGCTGATGGTCGGAAAGAGGAGCACTTCCTTTTTTTTTCAAAATTAACGTCAGTCTTTCACACCCTCTGAATCATTTAACCAGGAATCGTTCTACAACTGCCTGTATAGGCAGCAGAGACTTGTGAGGAAACAGCAAGAGTTCTGTGACCACAAAGCCAAATTTCAAGACAGAACAGAACACTGAAGTGACCACTGATGACTTGTCAGAAAAGCAATACTAGGGGGAGGAAGACAACAAAGGTAAACCCAGAAAAATATTAGGCAGTGGTGACTTCACTTCAAGCGCACATTTAGCCTGTTGCCCCAATAACGGAAAAGTACCACTTATGTTCTGTTTTGCCAACATAAAATGCTTCACACCACTCACAAAGGGCTAGTTAAACTAAACTGAAAGAGTTACAATTAAAATAACTCCTTCCTTTAATTGTTTTCTCCCTGCTGGTTGTGTACCTTCTCCTTATGCCAAATATATGGACACTGAGAACAGGCACCACACTTAAATGTACTTTCCTTTTAGCATGTACATCCCTTGTCTTTTTGTTGTGCTGCTCTAATAGACCTTTTAAATTTTGTGCCTTCTTATATATCAGTTTGACCGTTTTTTTGGGGGGAGTATATCCATTATGTCCGTCAAACCAAAAAACCTTTCCCATTCCCTTTCATAGGTTCATAGGTGTGTACTAGGCTAATGGTCCTGGAGCCTTTACAAGCCTAGCTCATAAGATTACCCTGGCATCATGCCACCCGACCTTAGTTCCCAGTGTCTCTGTCAAGTAGAGTCACTGGAGTGATCCCCAGGTAAATTTTCTATTTTCCATCCACTCATCAAGATTTCTCTTGAAAAGGGTCAGTGAGGTGCTCTGTTTGACATGTATGGGAAGTCTATTCCTTAGCATGGTCGGTCTCTGGGTTATGAACCTGTCCCTCCAGTATGTTCTGTTGATTGTGGTAATGAGGTTGAGGTCTCTGTAGCATGTGGTGTGGAGGGATTGGGATTTCTTTAGATGTAGCATTTCTAACAGAGCTGGGTCAGACATGGCTTTGTAAGTCAAGCAGAGATCGCCTCTAAGTAGGAGATATTTGACAGAGAATAATTGGAGTTTTTTGAGTCTGTCAATATAGGACAAGTGTTTAAGGCCTAGGATCCTCTTTGTGAGGTACCTTTGTGGCCTCTCCAGTTGTTGCAGGTGGCTAGTGAGGTACATGCCAAATGGGGCACTGTACTTGATGATTGGCCTAATGAGGGAAGAGCAGAGGGAGACAATGACCTCTTTCTTCCTGGATACAGAACCCTTAGTAATGAGATGTGCCACATAGAAGGACTTTCTAACCACAGTGGCAATGTGGTGGTCAGAAGAGAGGTTGCTGTCAACCTGTGTTCCCAGATCTCTTAGAACACCTTCTGTGTTCAGTGGACTACCATCGATGTGATAATTCATGGGAACCGGGTTTTTCCCAAAGGGGATGATGACATATTTTTTGGCATTGAGCTTAAAGCCATGGTTCAGATACCAGTCGTTAGTCTCAGTGAGGCCTTTCTGTAGGATGTCAACATCACTTGGGAAGTTAATAATAGCTCGCAACTTGCAGTCATCTGAACTTTGTCAGCCAGAGACCATTCATGTTGGTCTGGACTTCAGAGAAGTAGATATCAAACAGGAGGACCCAGGATTAAACCCTGTGGGACTCCACTTGTGACTGGTCAGCAGTCTGACTTGGAGTCAGCTACTTTCACATGGTGGGTTCTATCTGTGAGCCAGTTTGCAACCCACCTAGTGATATAGGGGTTGATGCCTAGCTTAGTGAGTTTTTCTGTGATTCCTGAGTGGGAAATGGCATCAAAGGCCTTGGCCAGATCAAGGTAGGCTGTATGAAACACCTTGCCTTCATCCACAGCTCTGGTGACTGACTCAAACAAGTCGAGTCGAGTCGACCAAGTTGAGCAGGCATGATCTACCCTGCACAAAACCAAACTGTGTGGGATCCAGAGTTTGGAGATTCCCTATATTCTTGTTTATTAGGTCCATGATGATGCATTCCATAGCTTTGCATATCAGACTCGTCAGGCTAATGGCGCAATAGTTCCCAAGGTCTGTAGTCACTCCTGCTTTGTGGAGAGGGATGACTGTAGCAGTGTGCCATTCCATAGGGACAAAGCCTGATGTCAGGCTGTGATTGAACAGGGCACACAGGTAAGGTTCCAGTTCACTCTGTAGTTCATGTAGAACACAGCCAGGGATATTGTCAGGTCCCATAGAAGCTGTATTCTTGGCCTTGGACAGTGCTGTTTTAACTTGTGCAGCAGTAATACTGGGTGCCTGGCAATCTACTGGTATTGTTATTGGTCCTTTGGGGGGACAGGGGTAAAGTTGGCACTGAATCTGTTGGCCTGTACATTGGCAATATCTGTTGGCTCAGTATAGGAGGTAACATTGTGCAGTAACTCAGATCAAATCTGGGTATTGCCGTGGAGATTCTTTACATAACTATAGAAGACCTTGTGGTTGTCTTTACTATCTGCTGCAATTCTGTTTTTATAGCTAGGTTTAGAGGATTTGATGAGGGATCTCAACTTTTTGTTGAGGCTGATAAGGGAGTTTTTCCAGTCTTGGGACTTCACCTTATTCTGAATCAGTTTCCTCCTTCTGTGGTAGAGTTTGTTTATGGCAGGGGACCACCAGATTGGCTTCCTTTTTTTGGAGGAGAGCATCTTGGTTCTATTGGGCATGGCGAGATCCATGCATTTGTGTACGTGTTTGTACAGTGCATTGGTGTATGTTTCGGCGGTCATGCAACTATTCTCCATTTTTATGGGTGCCAAGAAGTTAGCCACCTCTGTTTTTAGGAGCCCAAAGTTAGCTTTGGAGAAGTTTTTCATAGTGATTACCTTTGTGTGTGTGTGTGTGTGTGTGTGTGTGTGTGTGGGGTGGGTGGATTTCCAAGGTGATAGGTTTATGGTCAGATCTAACCAGGGAGGAGTTGACTATTGGTGCAGAGCAATGGTCACCCATGTTAGTAATGACCAGGTCAAGGATGTTGCAGTAGTGGCGGTAAGAACGTGCTGGTCCAGAGCATTGGAATTAATGAATTTCAGGAAATGTTGGGAAAGTGTATTGGTACATGAGTAGTTTTCCCAGTTAATGGAGGGGTAGTTGAAGTCGCCCGGTATGAGAGTGTTAGTTTGGACCCTAATATTCTCCAGGGTGCTTAGAAACATGGAGTGTGAGTCTTGGGACATGGTTGGGGACCTATAGCAGACTATGACCTGCATCGCTGTCTTACCCAATGTTAGCTGCACTTGAAGTATCTCTGATGCATTATGTTGGGCTACCAGTCTGGAGGTGTGCGCATCCTTTATGAATATGGAAACACCACTGCCTTTGGAGCTTCGGTCCAAGTTTTGGGGCCAAAAGATGTGAAATGAGTTATAGACTTGCAGTGCAGGGGTGCTTTCTGCTGCCTTGAACCAGGTCTCTGTTACAGCACATGTGTCAATGTTCTCCATTTTAAAGAGTGCTTTGAGCAAGTGCATTTTGAGATTTAGACTTCTAGTGTTGAGCAGCATGACCGTCAGAGTGCATTTGTTTGTAGCTATTATGGTGGTAATTTGGTCTTTGGAATACTGCCTAAAAAAGGCACTATACGTGTCCCAAGAGCCTTGGCCAGTACCCAGAAGCCCAGGGGTGACAGATGTAGGCCATCTCTGCGAAACCATCGAGGTCTGTCAATCATATCATCCCAGGCAGACAGATACTGGATCCCCTTAGAATGACACCAGAAACTTAGCAAATTATTGAAATCATTCTTTTTATGTTTGTACTGTGGTATAATTCTGGGTGATGGTAGGATGCTGTGCAAGGCTAGGGTCATACCCGCCTGGGCTACATAATCCGAGAGCTCCTCCATGTCTCTTTTCATGTAGCCCAGGGAGGTATGTCTCAGGTCATTCACATCCACATGTACAATGACAGAGTCATATTTGTACCTGTTGTTGAGGGACCTGAGTGCATGCATTATGTGGCAGATCCTGGCATCTGACAGGCAGCTGACTATTACTTTCTCCTTACTCAACCCAGTGAATGGGACATCAGTGTGCCTCATTATCAAGTCACCTATGACTAGTGTATTGGGCATGCTGTTTTGCCTTAAGGACTTTGGTTGAGTGGCACACTGAGAGTTATGTGAATCGCAATTAGTGTTGTGTTGTGGTGGTCGAGTGCTGTTCTGCCTTGCAGGTCTCTGCTGTTTGGGTAAAGTTTTACTGAGAGCCTCCACGAAGTTGGGTGTGTGGTTTGTGTTTGTATGTGAAGGCAGTGCTGGTGTGTGTTCTGGAGGGCTATGTGTTCCATGTGGTGCGGTGCAAGTGTTGAACTTCTCCTCTTGACCAGCTATTCCGGTCTTGGCTGGAGAGTGCGTGGCTTCCAATTTGGATATATAAGTGCATCTCTCGCAAGTCTGTGTTGGAAGGTAAGAGGAGAGGGTTGTTGCTGTACATGAGGCAGTTTCTACATTGCCTCAGGATGCAGAAGTTCACCAGGTTAATAGGAGAAAGCACAGGGAACTGTCTTTTTGACATGCCTGGAGGGGTGGGCATTAATACTAAGTACTCGAGCTGTTTCCTTGTAGAACGTTTAGTGCTGGTAGCACTTATGTGTGCTACAATAATTGCTACAAGAAGTCAGGTAAAGTGCTAGACTAATAAGCTAGTAAAAGAGCAGGAGAGGAGAGAAATAGCAGATCTAAGGGAAAAATTGAAGAGCAGACTTTGGCACCGCTCAGAAGTTTACAAACAGTCCTGGATACAGCAAATCTGTATCTGGACTAGACTAGTTATAGGAAAGGCGGGAAAAGCACAAACACAGGCTTTTAGACCAGAAGTTTGAAAGAGATGGAAAAACTGCCCAAATGGCCAGTAAACTACAATTTCTGGGCCAGAAACCACTCCTCTTGTGGTAGATAGGCTACCTAGTGTTTACCACTCCCACTGAAAAGCTAGAAGGCTTCCCTCCAACACAGAAAGGCTTGGGGGGCTCAGAAGCTTACAAACAGTCCTGGATACAGCAAATCTGTATCTTGACTACACTAGTTACAGGAAAGGTGGAAAACAAGCACAAATGTGGGCTTTTAAACCGGAAAGTTGAAAGAGATGGAAAAAAACTACCCAAACGGCCAATAAACTACAATTTCTAGGCCAGAAACCACTCCTCTTGTGGTAGATAGGCTACCTAGTGCTTACCACTTCCATTGATAAGCTAGAAGGCTTCCCTCTAACACAGAAAGGCTTGGGGGGGGGGGGGCTCAGAAGCTTACAGTCCTGGATACAGCAAATCTGTATCTGGACTAGACTAGTTACAGGAAAGGCGGGAAACAAGCACAAATGCGGTCTTTTCAATAATGTTCTTAATAATATGCACATTTCCATTAAATTCTGTAATAAAAGCTTTATTATATACTTCTTCTTGATTAATATTCTCGTGTCTTTTTGTATCATCACCCAAAATAGTCTCTGCTAATATGGGCCTAAATCTGCCCTTTCTCCCATCAACTACCTCTTGCTTGACTTCTTGTATCAGGTCAAGTGGGTACCCTCTCTCTTTAAAAAGGCCTTCCAAAAACTCACATTCATCATCAAAGTCAGTGACCATAGAGGTCATTCTACCAGCTCTCACATATTGGCCTTTTACAATACTTGTTTTTTGATAAAAGGGGTGTGCACTTGTGTAGTGTAAATAGGAACTGGAAAAGGTTTCTTTCCTATATATCCTAGTTTTAAAATCACCATCAATTTTGTAAATAGCTACATCTAGATAGTTTAACATATTGTAAGAATTGTATGTGAATTTTAAAAGTTCTGTGGTTTCTCCCAAATAAATAAATTCTTTTAACTTAAGAATCATTGAACTGCACTGAACTCAGTGACTGGTTGTTTGCTAATTTTTCACACAAGTTTAAATGTAACTTAGGGAAGAACTGCAAACTGATTCTTATAACAACAGTTTGAATGTTAATGTTTAAATATAGAGCCTTGGAGATAGAAAATGCATACTTAAACAAATGTGTCACTTTTTTGCATAGTTCCAAAAGGGCTTAGAGTCTGTAAATGCCCCAATAATGTGCAAGTAGGTAATGAATTTTACAATGAATTCATTGATACTTTTAACTGTTGTGGCATTGAAATTTTAAGGCTATTATTAAAGAGAATGACAGAAATAAAGTATTATTACATAAAGAAATTGAGGAGCTCAACCATAACATTACTAAGGACCTTATGTTTACTGTGGATATAGAAAGGGAGATATAATTTAATATTAGGAAAAAAGATTGATCAACAGGAAAATAAGGAAGCTTGCAAGGGATGTTCTGAATACAAGGAAAATAGGAACTAGCCTAGACCTAAGATTTTAAAAAATAGAAACAAGAATGGTAATTTTCATAATAATGGCGTTAGATATGAGGGAAGGGATCAATATTGAGGGGAACAACAGCTGAGGGATGTAAGAGAAAGAGTAGGAAATTTAAACAACCCTTTAGAATACCCAGCCCTTTGGAGATTCAAAAGATTAAATAACAAGAATGGGTGGGAGGATGACATAATGGTTAAGGTGCTTACCTTAAAGACACAAGGTGCAGGGTTTGATTCTCACATGGGGTAACTGGCTAGACTTCAAATGGCCCAAAAGAACAGTTAGCCTAGTACTAATCTAATCTAATCTAATCTAATCTAATCTAATCTAATCTAATCTAATCTAATCTAAATCTAATCAAGAATCCACTGCAGTACAAACAAGAAGTTATGTCTTACCATAAATTCCATCTGTGTTGTCGATCTTCACCAATCCTTGACAGTGGGGTTTGGTTCCGAACCTCAGAACTGACTTGGCCATATCTTCCAGCTCGAGCTCTCCAAATTCTTGAGCCAGGCACTACTCATAATGCTCCACACACACTACCTCAGATCGAGTTTGCCAAATAAGTAGTATATAGAAAAAGCATAATATGGTTAACTATAGAAAGTGTACAGAATGAGACCATATATGAGTCCTTAAAGGGAAACTAGCTGAAAACTAAGAGTCTCAGGATGGGGGAAGGTGGGTGAGGATATCAAGGATTGGTGAAGATTGAAAACACAGATGGAACGTTATGATAAGACATAACTTCTTTATCTGATGTTGTCAATCTTTACCCAATCCTTGACAGTGGAACAGAATCCTCAGCTACTTTAGCCTTGGCATGTCTCAAGGAAGAATATTCCTAAGCACCGTAGAACCAAAGTATGCTCAACCCCTCGAGACCAGATCTAATTTGTAATGAGTGATAAAGGTATGATGAGAAGACCATGTGGCTGCTGCACAGATGTCGTCTAGAGAAACTCTGGCATGAAAAACTGCTGAAGTCACCACAGCTCTAGTTGAATGAGCTTGAACTGGTTTGGGAAGTTGAAGTCCTTTAGAATGATAGATGAACGTGATGCAGTCTTTGAGCCATTTAGCTAAAGTAAGTTTAGCAATTGGATTACCCACATGGAGGGAAGAGAATGCTACAAATAATTGATCTGATTTTCTAAATTCTTTAGTTCTGTGAAGATAAAAATGTAATCTGTGTACATCTAGTTAATGAAGGGCATATTCCCCTTTGTTAGAAAAACTAGGGCAAAGGCTGGTAATTGTGAGTGATTAATGTTGGTTTCGGAGACTCATTTTGGTATGAAGAATGGATTTCTTCCGAGTGCAACTCTATCTTTATGAAAAATTAGGCAGGGTGATTTGCATGATAGGGCCTGCAACTCAGAAATCCTTCTTGCAGAGGTAATAGCCATCAAAAATAATGTCTTTCAGGATAAAGATGCTGATGGTTCAAAGGGGGTTTTAGTAAAAGCTTGAAGAACAATAGTCGGATCCCAAGGGGGAGCTGGTTCTCTAAATGGGGGTTTTAGTAGTACGAGTCCCTTCAAGAAAGGTTTACAAAACTTGTGAGACATTAGAGGAGAGTCATTCCAGCCTGAATGGAAATTTGAAATCGCAGCAAGATGAACTTTTATCATGTTTAGAAAATCCAGAACTTCATGAATGGGACTGGTATAAGAGTCCAGTCCTTTATTCAAGGCCCATCTAGTAAATTTTTCCCATTTGCCTTGATACAGTTTTCTAGTAGAAGGCTTGGGATGAGCAATAATAATATGTTGGACCAGAGGAGAAAGGAAAGGATGCTTGGCAATCATGGGAATTGGAGAAGCCATGCAGTGAGCTTGAGATGTTGGAGATTTGGATGAACCATGCCCTCTGAGTTAGCAGCTCTGGAACTGGGTCCAAAAGCCATGGTTTCCATATCAGATGAGGCCAAAGGAAAGGAAACTAAACTTGTCGAGGCCAGAAGGGAGCAATGAGGATTACTGAATTTTCCATCCTTTTGGCTTTCTTTAGGAATTGTGATATGAGAGGAGTCGGGGAAAGACATATAACAGACCGGGAGGCTAGTCGTGGAGAACAGTGTCTCTGGGTGACTCCCCTGGAGGGGGAATTAGGGCAAAGTAACTTCTGCACTTGTTGTTCAGGGGACAGGCAAAGAGGTCGCAACAAGGTTGGCTCCAATGGCGAAAAATCTTGTTCGCCACTAGAGGATTCAGAGACCACTCGTGAGGCATGAGAATAGTCCTGCTCAATTTGTCCACTATCACATTAGAACTTCCTGGAATGTGCATTGGTATCAGAAAGCGGTTGGAAGAAATTGCCCATTGCCAAACTCTGAGTGCTTCTCAACAAAGTGAGTAAGATTTAGTTCCCCTTTGTTTATATACCAGAGTACCGACATGTTGTCTGTCTGAATAGGTACTGTCCTGGGAAGAAGGGCATCTTGGAATGCTTGCAATGCCAACAGCACTGCCCTCATTTCCAGAACATTGATATGCAAATTGGCCTCCAATTGGGACCACGTGCCTTGGACTGTCCTTCCCAGATAATGTCCCCCTATCTGGAAAGCATCCGTGGTCACTATGGCTTGGGGTTGAAGAAGAATGAATGGCTGGCCCAAGAGGATCTGATCCAGAATGCAGCCACCATTTGAGAACCCATTTGCAATGGCTGGTAATCAAAACTAGATGAGACATTGGATGATGTATCAGAGACTATTGGGATGCTAGTAACCACTGCATAATTCACATATGAAACCTTGCTAGAGGAACCAGAGTGACTGATGCCACCATGGAGCCTAAGGTTTGAAGAACAAGTTTCGCTGGAACCTGTTGCTCTGAAGAATTTGCCTGACTTGAACTGTGATAAGTTGTAGTCTTTATGGTGGTAGGGACGCAATCCCTGTAATAGTGTCTAAATTTGCACCAATGAAATCCAGTTGCTGAGAAGGCTGAAGGCTGGACTTTTCGAAATTTATTGTTATGCCTAGAAATGTACAAATATTTCTGGTGTAGTCTCTTGCCTGTTCCAAAAGACGCCTGTGATAGCGTTGAGGAGCCAGTCATCGAGATATGGAAAGATTAGAAAATCTTGCAGTCTGAGATGAGCTGCAATGACTGCCATGCATTTAGTGAACACCCTGGGTGCTGTGGTGAGACAAAAGGGCAATGCTCTGAACTGGTAATGACTGGCTCCTAGCCAAAAGCGCAGAAACCTCCTGGAGTTCTTTTTCCCATTTTTATGTGGTAATAAGCATATTGGAGATCTATAGAGCACATCCAGTTGCCTTTTTTCAAAAACGGAAGCATAGACTGAACCAAGACCTTCTGGAATTTGGTTTGCTGAACTGCCTTGTTGAATTGGCTGGTTGAGATCCAAAATGGGTCTCCAGTCCCCTGTTTTTTTGGGCACTAAAAGAATCTTGAGTAAACCCCGGATCCTGTTTGGTCTGGAGGGACTTTTTGTAAGACTCTTTTTTCTAGCAGTTTTTGAATTTCTAAGACTGTTGCTTCCCTCTGATTGGGTGGAACATCTGTGGCTTTTGTCTGTGGTTTGGGGCTTACAGATAGTGGAAATTTGTAACCTCTGGATATTATTCCCTGCACCCATTTGTCTGAAGTTATCAATTGCTAGGCAGGTAGATGCAGGGATAATCACCCAACTGCCTCCAGAGGAAGGCAATTAGGCCCCCCTTCAGGGATGCTGACAGGAAGTTCCAGAGAAAGATTCTCTGGACCCCTGATTCTGTGGTCCATTTCTGCCCCTAGAATGGTGTCTGCCATTGCTTCCCCCTCTGCCCCGGGGGAGAAGTCTTTGCCTCATGAGTCTTCGAAAGGCCTTTTGGATTTTTTAAACCATAGTCTCCCACTTCCTTGGTTCCTAGAAGAAGGCCTCTGAGGAGTAGAGAAATGTATGCCTAGTGCAGATAGGGTCTTACCATCTTTCTCACATCTGGGTAGGGTGTCTTTTACCTTTGGGCCAAAAAGGGTGGATCCATCAAAAGGAGCATTGATGAATGATGCTTTATATGGCTCATAAAAGACACACAAGTGCATCCAGGAATGCCTTCTAATGGCTATGTCTGAACCCGATGCTCTGGTCGTCCCTTCAGCTGCATGGGCAATGAGCCTCATGGACAAGTTGGAGATAGCATCAAGGGTAGCAAGCTGAGAGGAAACTGTCATGGACCCCTTCAGTCACTGCTCCTGAAATCTGCAATCTGGTAAAGTGTGCCATATAATTCAAGGACCTTAGAGTGAAGGTCGTTGAAGCATAAACATGCTTCCTAGATCTGTCCAATGTCTTAGACTCTTTGTTAGGAGGATGGATAGTCAGACTCTCTTCAGCGAGTTCCTTTTTGGTGGTGGCCGCTATCATCATGGCGTCAACAGGAACCCCTTTAGACCAATGTGGTTCATCTTTACGGGCTGATAATATCCAGTCAGGTCTCTTAGGGATTGGCTCTGTGGAGTCGGGCATCTTCCATGCCTACTGAGCGATCAGTTTAATAAGATCATCAGTGGGTGGAGAGATCCAAGAAGTAGAGGGCTGGGCATGAAAAGCCTCCAGGTATATTGATTTCTCAGAGGAAGGTTGAATGGAGGACCAGCCACCCTTCTGTTTTAGGCTCTCTCTAGGATTTCCCCAAAGGAAACATCATCAGGGGGTGATCTGGCAGTCTCTGGGTGAGGGACAGGCTTCTCACCCAGATACTGCACATGCTCTGGAATAGACTTCTCATAAATGTCAAGCAGAGAACCTCACTAACCCTCTTCAAGAGAAATCTTGATGAGTGGATGGGTAATACCCTTACTGAAGCCACAGCCATTTACCTGGATTACTTGCTGAAACCTTTAGCAGAAAAGAATAAGTCATACATAAGAGATTCAATGGATTTTTAGAGGAAAATAAAAAACATTACCGTGGAAGCTGACAGTATAAAACATGCAGCCGACACCATTAGATCAGTTTTTCTTGCCCCAGATGTCAGGTGCCCCCCAAATGGGGAGCGCAAAAAAAAAAAAAAAATATATATATATATATATATATATATATATATATATATATATATATATTTATCGTAATTAAAAACACAAAAAATATACCTGCAAACAAAAGCAAATACACCAAAAAGGCTTTTAAGCATAGTGAAAGAAATTATTGGTAGAGTAAGAGAAAAACAGGGGGCTTGAGGGAGGATAACCAGGACTGCAACAGTGAATACACTCGAACATCTACATTTATGGTAAGTGTACACAACTGTACTATGTTCTTCATTTTTCACTGTTGCAGTCATTACATTTGGGGAGATTCCCAAAGCTATGGTTGGGCGGATGGATTTATACAGCATTAGGACCAGCTATAAGGCCCTGCAGGACAGCAGTGACAAAGCCAGCTCTAGATTTAGAGAAGAAAGGTAAATGATAATGTTTGGTGAACGTATGAACTGAGCTCCAGGTAGCAGCTTCTAGAATGTCTCTGGTAGGAATACCTCTAAGGCTGTAGAAGTAGATGCAGCCCTGGTTGAATTAGAGCTGATCCCCTGGGGGATAGTTTTACCATGGTGCATATAGCAGAAATGAATACAATGGCTTATCCATTTGGAAATAGTCTGCTTTGAAATAGCCTTTCCCTCTGCCCCTGCAGCAAATGCCACCAGTAGTTGTTCAGATTTTCTTAGAGATTTTGTCCTGTTTAAGTAAAATCTAAGTTATCTGTGTACATCCAATGAATGCAGAATCCGCTCCCCCTTGTTCTGTGGATTGGGAAAGAAAGTTGGCAAATGAATGGTCTGATTAAGAGCCACGCTGGATACCACCTTAGGCATGAAGGACGGATTGGTCCTGAGAGACACCCTGTCCGCATGAAAAATAATGAAAGGCTCCACTACCATAAGAGCCTGTAATTCAGAAATCCTTCTAGCTGAAGTGACTGCTAAAAGGAAAGCTTTTTTTCCAGGAGAGAAATTTTAAGTTTGCAGTAGTAGCTGGCTTGAAAGGAGGGAGAATGAGTTTTTCCAATACAAAATTGAGGTCCCAGGCAGGAGTTGGAGCTCTCCTGGACGCTTTGAGATACTGCTTTAGCAGACGATAAGAGAAGAGGGGAGGTTCTGTGTTGTAATGAGCTGAAATGGCTGAGGCATGGATTTTTATGGAAGAAAAGGAAAGGCCCTTGTGAAGCATCTCAGTTAAGTATTGTAAAATCTGAGGAATATTGGGCACTGCTGTGCTTATTCCTTGTGAATGATTCCAGGCACAGAATCTTTTCCATTTGTCAGCATAAGATTTTCTAGTACTAGGCCTTCTCGCCTCCAAAATGACATCCATCACAGGTTTGCTGAGGGATGTTAAAGGTGAATTTAGGTGATTAGCCACGCTGCAAGATTCAAGGTTTGGAGCTGTGTGTGCAGAATCTGTTTTTTTCTGTTGAGACAGTAAGTAAGGTGTCTGTGGCAGGTGCCACGGTGGAAGGTGTGACACATTGCGCAGGAGTGGGTACCAGTGATGGCGAGGCCAGTCTGGAGCAGTCAGAATCATTTTTGGTTTGTCCTGTTTGACTTTTAGTAGAACTTTGGAAAGCAGACGCAGAGAGGGAAACGCATAAACTGATAGGTTTTTCAGGCTGCATGATAGAGCATCCACTTTCCAGGCTTTTGTGTGATGAGTTCTTGTGCAGAATTTGTCCAACTCATAGTTCTGGGTTGAGGCAAAAAGATCAATGTCTGAACTCCCCCACTTGCATGTCAACATGTTGAAAATCCGTGGTTCCAGTTTCCATTCGTGTGGGTCCATGAGATTTCTTTTTAGTTCATCTGCCAGAGTATTCAGCTTTTCTGGCAGGAATTGAGCTTTTAGTTGTATTTGGTCAAGGCCGTGTGCCACAATGCCATGGCTAATCTGCAAAGGGGGTAGGAGTGTGTACCCCCCTGCTTGTTTATGTACCACATAACTGTGGTGTTGTCTGTCTTTATCATTAATTGTCCTGGATGAAGGTAGTCCTTGAAGGCTGTCAGTGCATTCTGTACAGCTAGCATCTCTTTCTGATTGATATGAAGGTGCATTTGATTTGAGCTCCATTTGCCCTGAATGCACTTCCCTGCCAGATGAGACCCCCAAGTATAGTCTGATGTGTCTATACTTAGGGCTTGGGCGGCAGGGGGTTGAGTGAATGGCAGTCCCTTGTTTTGGTGGCAGGCCTCTGCCCACCATAAGAACTCTAGTTGCAGGCAAGGTATGATAGGAATCACTGTTTCCAGGCTGTGACAATGTTGACTCCATAAACTTTTTAAGTACCACTGAAGTTTCCTCATATGCAGTCTTGCATATGGAATTAGAAGAATGCAGGAGGCCATGAACCCCAAGGCTTGCAGAATTTGTCTTGCAGATAGCAGGGTTTTTGTGGCCACCTATTTGACGGAAGTTACCAAATGAATTTGCTTTTCTGGCATAAGGTAAGCCATCTGGGCAGTTGTATTCAAGCTTGCACCCAGGAATGTAATTTTTTGAGAGGGTACCAGTTGTGATTTCTTTTTGTTTATGGTGTACCCTAGACAAGTTAGAACCCTTTTTACAAATGCCGGATGTTTTAGAAGAATGTCCTTGTTTTCTGCCTGAATTAGACAATCATCCAAGTATGGATATATTTGAATATTTCTTTGCCTGCAAAATGCAATTACTGGAGCCAGGCACTTTGTGAAGACCCTGGGCGCAGTAGATAAGCCAAAGGGCAGTGCAGAGAACTGGTAATGCAAGTAGCCTGCTTTGAAGCGGAGGTATCTTCTGCAAGATTCTAAGTCTAGAGTTACCAACCAGCCATCTTTGGCTAGCATAGGAAGTAACTGTTGAAGAGTCAGCATCTTGAATTTTGGAATGTCCAGAAATGTGTTTAGAGTAGATAAGTCCAGAACAGGATGCCATGATTTGTCTTTTCTGGGTACCAGGAAAAGTCTTGAATAGAAACCTTGTCCCTTTTCCTCTTCTGGTACTGGTTGAATAGCCCCCATGTTCATGAGGGACAGTACTTGTTTCTGGGCCTCTGCCCACTGATTTGGAGGCAGGTCTGGCCATCTGTTTTGGATTGACAACGTGTGGAAATGAAATCTGTATCCCTGGGATACTATATTTAAAACCCATTTGTCCTGGGTTATAAGTTGCCAGTTTCTTGCATGAAGTGCCAGTTTTCCCCCCAAAGGGGTGGCTAAAAGGTAAGTGTTTGGTAAGTGTAGAGGGAAGTCATTGAGACTGTTTACCATAGGGAGATGCCTTGTTTCCAGATTTGGAGGTGGAGGCACCCCATTGTGTTGTTCTGAAAGTCCCTTGTGACTGAAACCTGGAGCCTTTGGAATGTCTGGGTTTGACTTAAGAGGCTCTCGAAGGAACTGGAAAGGACCAGTTCTTAGTAGACCAGTGCCTACTAAATCTTGGAGATTGCACTTGTAAGGAAATATTTCACAGTTTGCATAGATTTAGCTTTATCTTCCATTTTTTTTACAATGTCTTCCGCCTTATTACCAAAGAGAAGGTCCTGTTGTAAAGGAGCATCCAACAATTTTGCTTTAAGATGATCAGGCAGAGTTTGCTCTTTGAGCCAAGCATGCCTTCTTAGCACAGACCCAGTTACAGCAGCCCTGCAAGAGGCCTCCAAAGAATCAAAACCACATTGCAAAGTATGTTTTCCAACTTGTTCAGCTGAATGCAATAAATCCTGTAAATCTTTATTTTCCACACAGTCAGAAATTAAAGTACAGTTTTGTACCTACCATAAATGTAGATGTTCGAGGATTCCATTGCTGCAGTCCTGACTATTGGGTATAGTCCGCGTCCAGTCGGCCCGAATACCAGAGTATAAGGCTGACGTCGGTCAGGGCGCATTAGACTGACGTCAGTACGTCAGGGTACTAATGCGCATGACCGACGTCATATCCTCAGTCTTTTCTTGCCCCAGATGTCAGAAGACCCTAAAAGGACAAGTCCCAAAATACCTGCACCAAAAACATGTACAATATATACAACAATATATACAAAAATATATGCATGTAAACTCACCTACACAACCACCCCTAAACACAGAGGGAAGGAGGGAGGAATTGGACTGCAGCAATGGAATCCTCGAACATCTACATTTATGGTAGGTACAAAACTGTACTATGTTCTTCGTTTTCCATTGCTGCAGTCCTGACTATTGGGTAGAATCCCAAAGCAGAGGTAAGGGAGGCTGGCAAATCATAAAGAAGTAGGAGCTGACAACATGCCTTGTAAAACAGCTGTGGCAAAACCAGCCCTAGACTTAGAGTAGATAGGAAGGTGATAATGCTTAGAGAAAGTATGCACTGAACTCCAAGTAGCTGCTTCCAAAATATCCTTAGTTGCCACCCCTTAGAAATGCTGTTGAAGTGGCAGTAGCCCTAGTGGAATGAGGCCTAATCCCAGCTGGAATCTCCTTGCCATGATGGGAATAACAAAATGCAATGCAAAAGCCAATCCACCTAGAAATAGTTTGTTTTGACACAGGCTTGCCCTGTGAACTCAAAGCAAAAGAAACCAACAACTGCTGAGACTGCCTAAAATCCTTAGTCCTGCTTAAATAATAACGCAATTGCCTGTGTACATCTAAAGTGTGCAAAATCTTTTCCCCTTTATTTTGAGGGTCTGCATAAAACGTAGGCAAATGAATAGTTTGGTTTAAAGCCACACTAGAAACCACCTTAGGCATAAAGGAAGGATTAGTACGTAATGATACCCTATCCTTATGGAAAATCAAAAGGGCTCTACTGCCATAAGGGCCTGCAACTCAGACACCCTTCTTGCAGAAGTAATAGCCAACAGAAAAGCAGTCTTCCATGACAAGTACTTCAATTCAGCAGTAGCTGCAGGCTCAAAAGGTTGTAGAGTAAGTTTTTCCAACACAAAATTGAGATCCCAAGCAGGAGTAGGAGCTCTACGTGGGGTCTTATATTCTTTGCCCTCTAAGAAACTGCTTGAACAAAGGATGCGAAAACAAAGGTGGGTCACAATCATAGTGAGCTGAAATTGCTGCAGCATGAATCTTAATGGAAGAGAAGGACAAACCTTTGTCCAATAACTCAGTAAGATATTGAAGAGCCACACTCAAATTAGGCTCAGAAATCTCCAAATTCTTTGCTGTACTCCAAAATAAAAATCTCTTCCATTTTTCTGCACACTCTCCTTGTACTAGGTCTTCTAGCTTCCATAATCACATTTAAAACTTGTTGAGGAAGTTGAGACCTGCTGTGCTTCAACACAGAATATGCCAGGCTGTTAGATGAAGAGAATGAAGCTTGACATTGAGCAGATGACCGTCCTTCTGAGATAACAGATGAGGAATCAGAGGTAAAGGCCATGGAGGCTTCTTTACCAGACTCCGTAGTAGTGGGTACCAGTGTTGCCGAGGCCAATCTGGAGCTATCAAAATCATCCTTGGCCTGTCTTGTCTGACCTTTAATAGTACCTTTGGAAGAAGAGGCAGAGGTGGAAAGGCATACACATGAAGGTTTTTCCAACTGAAAGACAGAGCATCCACTTTCCAAGCTGTGTGATGAAACCCCTTTGTGCAATACTTTGGCAGCTGGTGGTTTAGTGGAGAAGCGAACAGATCTATGTCTGGAGTTCCCCATGACACTGTCAGTTTCTGAAATACATGAAGATCCAGTTTCCACTGTGGGGATCCATGATTTGTCTGCTTAACACATCTGCTAAGGAGTTCTGTGCTCCTGGCAGAAACCTTGCCTGAAGAGTTAGTTGCAAGCTTAGCAGTCTCCCATAAAATCATTGCTTGCCTGCATAGAGGATAAGAATGTGTTCCCCTTGCTTGTTGATGTACCACATGACAGTTGTGTTGTCTGTTAGAATCAACACCTGCCCTGGAAGAAGTAACTCCTTGAAAGCCATTAATGCAAACTGGACTGCTAACATCTCCTTCATGTTGATATGTAGATGCTGTAGTCTGGCAGGCCACTTGTCTTGTATCCACTTTCCATTTAGATGAGCTCCCAAGCAATGTCCGAGGCATCTGTCGTTAAGATCTGACTTGCCTCTGGCCGGGTCACAGAGAGTCCCTTGTTTAGGTGACATTCCTGAGCCCACCACAAGAATTCTTTTCAAGGCAAGGTATTATTTGAATGACAGTGTCCAAATCCTGGCAGTGCTGTGTCCATACATTTTGAGATACCATTGTAGCTTCCTCATATGCAGTTTGGCATTGGGAAGCACCAGAATACAAGATGCCATGAACCCTAATGCTTGAAGGACTGTCCTTGCAGTCAGCACGGACTGATGAGATAGTTGATGGAAGTAAAGTGACAGACTCTTTTGTTTGTCCGGGGTTAAAAGGCCATCTGGGCTGCTGTATTCAGTCTCACACCCAGAAAGCACATGTCTTGAGAGGGTACTAGACTGGACTTTATTTCGCTCACAGAATACCCTAGGCATCTTAGCACTGCTATAACATATTCCAGATGCTGTAGAAGGTCTTCCTTTTCTTGAGCCAGAATCAGGCAGTCGTCCAAGTAAGGATAGATTTGAATTCCTTGAAGCCTGAAGTAAGCTATCACTGGAGCCAGAACCTTTGTGAATACTCTGGGCGCAGTAGATAAGCCAAAGGGCAATGCAGAGAACTGATAATGAGAATTTCCAGCTCGAAACCGCAGATACTTCCTGCAACTTAGCCTTATAGGCACATGAAGGTAAGCTTCCTTGAGATCTAAAGTTACCATCCAGTGATCTTTGCCCAGCAGAGGTAAAAGCTGTTGTAACGTCAACATCTTGAACTTGGGAATGTCCAAAAACGTGTTGAGGAGAGATAAATCCAAAATTGGTCTCCACGTGTTCCCCTTCTTTGGTACAAGGAACAGGCGAGAATAAAATCCTAGGCCCCTTTCTGATACAGGGACTGGTTGAATGGCCCCTATCTGAAGTAACTGAGAAACTTGCTTGTGAGCCTCTTTTCTTTGTGGAGGAGGAACGTCTGGCATGCCTTTGAAAGGGGCATTGTATGGAAATAAAATCTGTAACCGTGGTGAATGATATCCAACACCCATTTGTCTTGAGTAATTAAATCCCAATTTTCTTTGAAAAGAGACAGTCTTCCTCCCAAAGGAGCTGCCAGCGGAGAATCTGCTGGCAGCTGAAAAGACAGGTCATTGGGTCTGTTTACGAAAGGACTGACCCCTGCCCTCACCAGAAGTCTGAGCAGGTGAACTCCTGTTCTAGGCCTAAAAGAACCTTGAGCCCTGCCCCTACCACGTCTAGACCTACCCCTAGACTGGGAATCATAAGCAGGATATGTCCACCCCTTAGCAGGCCAATTTCTACTAAACTTTGGTGGCTGCACCTGCAAAAATCTTTAACAGTTTGCATAGACTTAGCTTTGTCCTCCATTTTCTTTAAAACTGCTTCCACAGGCGATCCAAACAACACATCAGACTGTAAAGGAGCATCCAAAATCCTTGTCTTAACATGCTCAGCTAAATTCTGATCCTTCAACCAGGCATGCCTGCGAAGAACAGAACTGGTAGCAGCCACCCTCGAGGAGGCCTGTACAGCATCAAAACCACATTGCAAAGAATGCTTACCCACTTGTTCAGACACATGAACCAAATCCAGCAACTCTTTACACTCAATACCTTCCGCCAAAGCATCCACCTTAGATTTTAATTGTGAAAGGAGATAATTCTGATATTTTAGCATGTGAAACTGACAATTCAATGCTCTCATGGCTAGAGTGGAAGAAGTATACACTTTCTTTCCCCACCTATCCAAAGCCCTTGCCTCTTTATCAGTGGGAACAGGATTTTTAACCACAGAAGCCTTAACACCTTTAGACCCTTGAGAAATAGTTTCTGGGTCCGCCCTAGGACTCTTAAACAAATATTTATGAGCTTCGGGCACCCTATAATACCTATCAGGCTTAACAGGAGCAGGAGGCAAAGAGTCAGGGTTCAGGAAGCCTCTGCAAAACATCTTCCACCACATTCAACACAGGAGGAATAGCTAAAGGCCTATGCTGGGGTAAAAACAAGAATTCCCTAAGCCTTTTCCTGGAATCAGAGTAATCCTGGCCTTCCCATTTAAAGTGCTCCCTCATGGAATGCAGAGTCTCTGAAAATGAGAAATCCTCAGGCGGAGAAGCTGTAGGAGTGGAATCATCCACATCCGAATCAGAATAAGTAGGATACTCCTGCATATCTTCCACAGAAGATTCTGAAGCCTCTGAACACTGTTCAAAACTATCAAACTCGGTTCCACCCTAGGCCTCTTATCAGGCGGGGCATAGAACCTCTAATCATAGTAATCAAATCTTCTGCCATTTTAAGCATATGTTTCTTAGGTACAGAACCCGAAATGCTAGGAGAAGCCCCCACTGAAGCTGAACTAGGCCTACCCCTCAAAGAAGTTTTGGCAACAGAAGGAGAGGCTCTAACAACCTTGGGAAGAGAGGGAAGAACAGTCACCTGAGAAGCCCCCTCAGCCTGGCCTACCTCCTGAGAAGGCACATCCTGTAATAGTAAAGTTTCTGCCTGGGACTCCATGGAAACTCCTGGCAAAACCTCTGGCTCCACTGAGCCTTCTAAAGAACCGACGTCCGGGACTGCCGGTTCATCAACCCTAGGCTTCGCTGTTTTGTCCTTGCGCTTCTTGGAAGCGGCCGGAGCATCCGGCGGCATTTTATAATTGCAACGCTTCCCAAACACTAACCTGGCACAGTCTAACCTCCTCTTAATAGTGCGTTTGTTAAACCTAGCACAAGAGCGGCAACCAACAACGTCGTGCTCAGGCCCTAAACAAGGTATACACAAGGTATGGTAATCCCTATGAGGTATCTGTTTCCCACAAGAAATACAGTTATTCACTTTTCTGACATCCGGTAAAATACTGAGGCAAGAAAAACCAAAATGTTCCCCAACGGGGTACTTAGCCAACTCTGTTTCGGTCTGAAACTCCGGTTTCGGAAATATTTCAGAACGCCAACCTGCACTCGCAAAACTGCTTCTGCATCGGACCATGCGGCAAAAAAGACTGAGGATATGACGTCGGTCATGCGCATTAGTACCCTGACGTACTGACGTCAGTCTAATGCGCCCTGACCGACGTCAGCCTTATACTCTGGTATTCGGGCCGACTGGACGCGGACTATACCCAATAGTCAGGACTGCAGCAATGGAAAACGAAGAACATCATCATTTTCTGTTCAAGCAGTCCCATGATATGCTGTTGATATTTAAGCATATGAAATTGACAGTTTAAAGCCCTGATTGCCAAGGTTGCAGAAGTGTAAATTTTCTTACCACATCTATCCAGCGCCCTGGAATCTCTATCAGAAGGGGTAGGATTTTTAGCAGTAGAGGCCTTAATGCCCTTGGGACCCTGAGAAATGGTTTCAGGATCTGCAATAGGATTTTTGAAAAGGAATTTGTGGGAGTCAGGAACCCTGTAGTATCTGTCTGGCTTACAAGGAGCCGGAGGCAAAGAATCAGGAGCCATACTAGATTCTGAAAAAACATCAACAACGTCTAGAACAGGAGGTATAGCCAAAGGCCTATGTTGAGGAAGAAGAAGAAAATCCCTAAGTCTCTTTTTAGATTCAGACAAATCCTGACTTTCCCAGTGGAAATGTTCCCTTAAGGTATGTAAAGTTTCTCCAAAATAAAAATCCTCGAGGGGAGAAGCAGAAGGAATGGAATCTTCTGCATCAGAGTCCTCATAAGTAGGTATAGACAAATCCTGTTCATTGGAAGAGTCAGAAGAAATAGAATCCTGTTCAGAAGATTCATAATCAATGTCTTGCCTAGGCCTCTTAGAAGGAGGAGGTTGGCTACCCCTGATCAGAGTAATTAAATCTTCAGCGATTTTGATCATTTGTTTTTAGGCATAGGGGCCTGCACATGTGGCCCAGGCGTCGGTTTTTTAGACATAGATTTAGATTTTGGCCTTAGTTTTGAAGATGGCATTGGTCTAATATACAAATCTGTAGGCCTGAAAACACCCTCAGAAGCCGGTGCCTGCACAGTGGCTCCAGACCCATCTCAGCGAGAGACATCTGCAGGTTCCATAATTGAAGCATCTAGCGGCATACCGGACTCTGAATAGGTCTCAGTAGAGGGCTGTGAATCAGAAGTAGCGGGTAACAGGGGCTGCGAAAGCACCTCACTGAGTACCGGCGAACTGGTGACTGGCTTAGGAGAAGCGTCGTTGTCAGTTTTGGATCTCGACAGCCTGTCTCTGTCTTTTTCTTTGCATTTTTCCAGTATTCCAGTAGTCGGATTGCTGACCGACGACATTTCTGGATAATTAAATCGTGAGCCAAAATATTTAGAAGCAAAAATATACCAACGTTAATACTATGTTGATTAAATTTAGCGCAAAACTGACAGCAAGGTACGTTGTGGTCAGGGCCTAGGCAAGGAATACAGTACAAATGAAAATCCTTATGAGGTATTTGCTTCCCACAAGTAATGCAATTATTAACTTTTACTGACATCGGTAAGGATCAAGGAGCAAGAAAAAGTTTCCCCAACAGGGTACTTAGCTTTTAGTTGAAGACTTCGGTTCTGAAACTCGAAAACGAAAATTTCAGGAGTCGGCCGACCAGCACTATGAACTGCTTCTGCTTTGGGCACCGTGCGGCAAGAAAGACGGACGTAATGGCGTCGGTTGCATGTTTTATACCCCTGATGACCTGACATCATGAAGAAGGGACAGCAGCTGACGCAGGACCCAAGACTTTGTTAATCAGGCCGACTGAGGGCATCCTGCCAGCAGATTACCCAAATGTAATGACTGCAACAGTGAAACACGAAGAACATCAAGTATAATGTAGTGAAGTCTCAAGGCTATAGATTAGCTAGAATTACCACAGAGATGGAACCATTTTTGAGAAACCTGAACAACTTAGAGAATGATTTTCTAGTGAGGGGCTATAAGTCAGATGTTAAAAAACATCCTGGTACCCATTACAGAACTGAAAAGGACTGAAGCACCTTCACTCAATCTCCCCAGTAGGAGAATGTTAAGAAATTCCACAGAGAATAACAAATGCAAAAATAGCTGCAATGCATCCTGACATACACTTCGGATTATCAGAGTATCAAAAATGTTATTGAAGAAAACTGGTACATTGTTACAGGAAACCCTTCTCTGATTAACATCTTAGGTAAAGCCCCATCCTTTGTTTATAGGAAGGCCAGGAACATTAGAAGTTTTGTTGAATTTAAACCTAGAGCATATGAGAGAAACACTAAAATATGTGAAACTAATTGAACATTTTGTATATTTATACAGCAAGGTGATAAGTTTTTATTGCCCTTATCTAAAGAAAATCATTAAGGCCAGTGCAGGGGGTGACTGTAACACTACAAAAGTAATTTACAGGGCACAGTGCAATGAATGTGATGCAGTCTATGTGGGCAAGACTGTAAATAAACTCAAGCGTAGGGATTTCGTCATCTGTCAGAAATCCACTCTGAAAGTAAAAATAATGCACTAGCCAAACACCTTTCTCTTCATAAATGACACACAGGTTTTAAGTTCCAGATCCTGGATCGCATAGACATGTGTGATCTTGAAGGAGACATCCCAAATATTCTGGAGAAACATGAACTCATGTGGCAATTAAAGCTGAATTCTTTTAGGAGGCCTACCACTACTGTTCAATTAAAAATGCACTGGAACTTAGAAATTGCCACAATGTTTACATGACTAATTTTATTTTATTTTATTCTACCAGTTGGTTTTAAATACCATTTTAAATCAGTTGTAATTTAAATGTATATTTTGTTTTCATCATACTTTTTTCTTATTATTTTTTCCTTTTCTGGTTCTCTTTTTTCCACTTTATTCAAAATGATGTATAATAACAATGCTAATTAACTATACGATTATATATATTTTTATAGATAGTTTTTAGGGTTCTTGTACACAAACCTGAAGAAGTCTACAAGGAAGAAAGTGATCTTTGTTAACAATAGATTATGAAAATAGAATATGATTTTTACAATTGATTTTTTACATGCAAAGTGTATATGTATATATTTATATATATTTTTTTATTGCCAAATGGACTAAGGTTGATATATTTCCAGCCATGTAGTATATTGTCTTGGATAAAATCACAGACTTAACAATCTGGTTAAATAAGAGGTACCACATCATTATAAATTTTAAAGTAAATAAGGGTTATATTATTATGACAGCTAAGTAGGTTAGGACCAGCTCGAATGTCACACTGATGGGGGAAGGGATGTGAATTTAACATGTGTATCAATAACACTTTGTTTTACAGCACAATAAACCACTCCCTTTCCTAATAAAAAGTATATATATATATATATATATATATATATATATATATATATATATATATATATATTTAGAAAGCTGGTGAGACTATTACTCTATTTTTGTTTTACTTGGATCGATTGTCTGTGTACTTAATAAAGGCTTTTCAACTGGAAACAGACTGCCTGCCTTGCTTGGATTACTTTTGAATACTTAGTAATTCTGTACAATTATATATTTTTTATTATTTATTTATTTTTTTTTTTTACTTAAGACGAGTTTAAGTTCGCTACTTCTACTACTTTTGTCTGACATGATTAATATACAGTGATTAACTAGAGATATATGGACTGAAAATCTTCCACACAGGGAAGTTTCCTACACTGTTGAGAATGGAATTTTGAAAGATTCTTGGGATTTCCTAAGGAATGTGTAGCAGGAATTATATGCAGAAAATATTATATTTGTTATAATAGATATAATTGACTTGTTAACTGGTATTCCACATGATAAATGGTATGGACTTTTTTGAGGAGGCCTTATTTAAGGAAGAGAGTTTACAGCACAGTGAACACATTGTATGCTTAAATTTAACTGAATTAGTTTTGAAAAATAATTATATTTACTTTGTAGGTGAATTCTTCCAACACGTACAAGGTGTACCAATGGGCGCTGCTTGCACCCCTACATATGCCAATATAGTATTGTCAACTTGGGAAGAGAGAGATACATTTTTCATTCAGAATATACAAATTGTTGGTTACTGTACAAGAGGTGTCTTCACGATAAATGTATTTTTTGGACGACCTCTCTGGATAAGTTAAAATAATTTATTTGTTATTTGGGACAAACCACAGAATTTTTAAAATTCATGTACAATTATTCTTTCAATATGTTAAACTATCTAATGTAGCTACTTATAAAATTGATGATGGCTTTAAATCTAGGATACATAGGAAAGAAACCTTTTCCAGTTCCTATTTACACTACACAAGTGCTCACCCCTTTTATCAAAAAAGAAGTATTGTAAAAGGCCAATATGTTTGAGCTAGAAGAATGACCTCCATGGCCACTGACTTTGATGATGAATGTGAGTTTTTGGAAGGCCTTTTTAAAGAGAGAGGGTACCCACTTGACCTGATACAAGAAGTCAAGCAAGAGGTAGTTCATGGGAGAAAGGACAGATTTAGGCCCATATTAGGAGAGACTATTTTGGGTGAGGATACAGAAAGGCAACAGAATATTAATCAAGAAGTATATAATAAAGCTTTTATTACAGAATTTAATGGAAATGTGCATATTATTTAGAACACTATTGAAAGGGAATGGGAAAGGTTTATTGGTTTGATGGACACAGTAGACATACCCCCCAAAATGGTCAAAGTAATGTATAAAAAGGCACAAAATGTAAAAGGTCTATTAGAACAACACAACAAAAAAAGGGGGGGATGTACATGTTAAAAGGAAAGGTACATTTAAGTGTGGTGTCTGTTCTCAGTGTCCATATACTTGGCATAAGGAGAAGGTACACTTAACCAGCAGGGTGAAAACAACTGAAGGAAGGCATTGTTTTAATTGTAACTCTTTTGCTTTAGTTTACCTAGCCCTTTGTGAATGGTGTGAAGCACTTTATGTCAGCAAAACAGAACATAAACATAAGAAAGGAATATACAAGCATTGCCATGATATACAGATAAAAATGAAAATAATGCATTACATAAACACACTAAAATTGCAAAAGAGCCAGGTTTTTATTTTTTGTTCTTGAAGGAAAACATGATTTAAGAGGAGGGCCATGGGAAACAAGAATTGAATATAGAGAACTATGGTGGCAAACTATGTTACAAGCCAACACATTTCCTGGCCTGAATGAGAATATTGACCCACTTCTTAAAATGAGAGCAGCTAAGTTATAAGAATTTTTATTAGTTTATGCTGCTTATGGAACAAGCTTCCTATGATTTTTTTAATATTAGGGTATGCTTTTTGTTTTACATATTAGGGAATTGTATGAGTGAACAATATATTTTTTGTTGTTTTGTGTGATATGAAGTTTGGTCAGTAGACGGAGCCCTCAAACTATATAAGAATACACACACACACATATATATATATATATATATATATATATATATATATATATATATATTTCTATTGTGTTATTTATATTTTGGATTTTTTACAAAGATACATATTTATATTTTATCATATAAGGATTTCAAGGTGATTTATTCATGAGAAGAATTTATTTGTGACAAACATTTTAATTATTATGGAAATGATGAATGTTGCTACATTATTTAGGTTAGTGTTAAGGCAAGGAAATGGTTAATATTTTTAAAGTATGGTCTGAATTACATTGTTAATTGAATAATTTGACAGATTTAAGTGAGTGGAATTACTCTATTTTTGCATTTGATGAAGTATTTTGGGGGAAGACGAAAACATGGTGACTCAGGTAAGCGTTTATGGTTTTAGATTAATTTTATTTTAATAAACATTGAGTGGAGCAACTATTCGATTATTTGAAGTATTTTTTTCCTTCCAAGTGCCTTTCTTTTGTGGATTTTATAAGTTGTGGGCACTGTTTCTTTCTTCCTTTTTGAGAGTAAAAAGAGTTGTTAATGTGGGGCTAGTGTAAGGTAAGTGGAAAGGTTGTGTATTGGTGTGTATGTTAAAAGGATGTGGGGAAGGGTGAGGCATGTGTGTGTGTATATATTCTAAAATATCACGATTCTTAACTAACAAAACCCAAACTGGCAGGAAGGATAACAAAACTGTGAATACTTTAGTTAGTTTTAATAAATAAATGCAACTCAGGAAAGTTGTTGTGTCTTTCGGCTTTTTCCCAGTTAGGGGTCGCCACAGCAGAACTCCGGTCCGCTAATGATTGGTAGTTGATTTTTACGTGCCAAGTTACCAGCCCTGACGCAGGACCTTCAACGAAGGTACGCCCATTCGCGCTTGTCTCCACGCAGAAGACGCTCTAGCTGAGAATCGAACCAGACAGCGTCTTACTGTGAGGCGACAACACTACCGCAGCACCACCACCGCGGGTAAATGCAACTCAGGAAAGTAACTGTTGAAAATATCCCCTTCCTTAGGTGCACTGACCTTAGAGCTAGTTCATTTAAGATGATAGAAGACAGAGATCCTGCTGCAGTATGACATGGATTTTTCTCCCTTGTGAAATTGTAAAATGTTGGTGACTGCTTTTCAATGGTTTTGTTGCATAAGTTAATTTCACAGTATGAACATGGTGTGTCCAAACTGTAAGTACTATCGCTTTCTGTGGTGTGTTTACTTGTCAGTATTTAGTCAACAATTTGAACTCCTGCCCTGAGTTACGACTCTAAAAATCCACTTAGAAGGGAACACTTAGAAGACAATTTGCCTGGATATAGGGAAATGTCTTATTAGCATTAAAGCTTTTCTCTATAAATCTTTTCAAGGGCACTGGACCAGTCCCTGGTTCACTGCATTATAAGACGTCTGTTTCTAGCTTTCATGGTTGCATTTGACATTTGTACAAGGTCAGAGTTGAACTCTCTAGAGGTTGAACTGTGTTGAACCAGTCAGATCATTTTTCATTAAAATTTTACTGACTCTGTGAATGACTTGTGAATTATGTTAGTTTTTTTTTTCTAGGAGATACTGCCAGTTTTCTATAGCAAAGGCATGTACATATCTGTTTCCTCTGAGTCCTGAGCCATCCCTGAAAAGTGTATATTTTTGTTAGCTAATTATCAGGAAAAGACAATATTTGTACTTTCACTTTAACCATAGTCCTGCTTACAGAAAGGTTTACTTGGCATCTTGACTGTGAATGAAATGACCTGTGCTGAGGAAGGGGGGAGGGGGGTTCATGATCATCTGCCATAAAACATTGTCAGTTTATCAACTTGAGTACTAAGGATTTTTAACATTTGTTGAGAGTTTGACAGCTTGTACACGTGAATAAACTGAGGAGTTGTCTAAAGCATAGACCAAAAATACACACAGAGACCAAAACAATCCTTTTTTCTGAGAACGTAAAGGCCTGTGAACTTTCATAATCTAGCTAACTAGTGCAATGCACGCTTGACTGGAACTAAATTATCATCATTATTATCAACCCCCTCACCTTTATCCAATTTTCTACTTGGGGTCTGCTGCTGTGTGTCAGCTGTTGCCATTTTTCTCGATTCAATGCAGTTAATTTTTTTATAAAAGAAAAAAAAGTTATGTACTCGCAATAACGTTTCATATGTGTTGTCCAGCTTGCCTTCATTCTTCACTGGTTGGGTTCGAAACCGATCCTCAGTTCTGACTCGGCCATATACAAAAGCTTAAGGTCTTCCACTGGCTTGTGGCTGCATCCCTATCCCATCATGCCCTAGTAAAGCTCCCCAGATTTTGTTTGCTGATAACAGTTACCTAATGGACTATTTCAACACAAGAAGATCAGAGAAAGTACAGTTGTATGCACTTACCATAAATGTAGATGTTCGAGTGTATTCACCATTGCGGTAATCACATTTGGGTTATCCCTGCCACGGTAGCCCCCGGCCGGCCCAAATACCAGAGACTTAGTATTTCTGCATCGGTTGCTGTTGCATGAAGACTGACGTCAGGTCGTCATTGGTATAAAGTAAGGCAGCAGATGCCATTACATCAGTTTTTCTTGCCCTAACCTGTAAGGAGCCTCCAAAGTAGGAGGCCATGTTCTGGTAGAAGAACCCCACCAGTGGAAAATAAATACCAATGTGTCCCTTGTAAGGAAAGGAGAACAACAAGGAAGAAAGGTAACCAAAGGAGAAAGAGAATAATGGGGATGGAGGGAGGGAAACCAGGACTGCAACAGTGAATACACTCGAACATCTACATTTATGGGAAGTGTACACAACTGTACTGTTCTTCGTGTTTCACTGTTGCAGTCATCACATTTAGGTAGATTCCCCAAAGCTGAGGAAATGGGTGGAGGCAGTCAAGGAAGCTAGGGGCCAGCTAGGATGCCCTGCAAGACTGCAGAGGCAAACCCTGCCCTGGATTTGGAGAACAGAGGCAGGTGGTAATACTTGGTGAAAGTGTGAACAGATGCCCAGGTAGCAGTCTCCAGGATGTCCCTGGTGGGGACTCTTCTGAGGAAAGCTGCAGAGGTGGAGGCTGCTCTGTTGGAGTGTGTCTTGAACCCCTTGGAGGGAGACTTACCATGCTGCTTGTAGCAGAAATGGATGCACTGTGCTATCCATTTGAAAATGGTTTGCTTGGAGATGGCTCTGCCTTCTGCCCCGTAGCAAAACTAACCAGCAATTGATTAGACTTGCTGAAGGATTTAGTCCTGCCCAGATAGTATCTGAGCTGTCTGTGCACATCTAGAGAATGAAGAATCCTTTTCCCCTTGTTTTGGGGATTAGGAAAAAAGGTGGGCAAATGAATGGATTGGTTGAGAGCCACACTGGACACCACCTTGGGCATGAAGGATGGGTTAGTTCTGAGGGATACCCGGTCTGCATGGAAGATGATGAAGGGTTCCACAGCCATGAGTGCTTGCAGCTCAGAGACTCTTCTGGCTGAAGTGATGGCCAGAAGGAAGGCTGTCTTCCAGGAGAGAAATTTTAGCACTGCAGAAGAAGCTGGTTTGAAAAGAGGCAGGGTGAGGTTTTCCAAGAAAAAATTAGGGTCCCAAGCCGGTGTTGGTGCCCTTCTGGGGGGCCTCAAACTGCTAGTCCCTCTGAGGAATTGTTTGATCAAAGGGTGTGAGAAAAGTGGCTGCTCAGAGGGAAAGTAAGCAGAAATAGCAGAGGCATGAATTTTTATAGAGGAGAAAGAGAGACCACTGTGTAGTAAGATCAGGTAAGTAATCCAGGATGAGAGGGATAGAAGGCTGTACCATATTGGTCCCCCTTAGCTTGGATCCAGGTGCAGAACCTTTTCCATTTATCTGCATACGACTTTCTTGTGCTAGAGCATCTGGCCTTATGGATAACATCCTGAACCTGTTTACTGAGGATGGCAGATTGGTATGGGGTTAGGGAATATGCCAAGCTGCCAAATTGAGTGTCTGCAATTGGGGATGCATGAATTCCCCTTCCCTCTGGGTTAGTAGGTTTGGAATTAGAGGAAGATGCCATGCAGGCAGCAGGGATAGGCTGCACAGCAAGGGATACCAGTGCTGTCGGGGCCAGTCTGGAGCTATAAGAATGGTCCTTGGTTTTTCCTCCCTTATTTTGAGCAGTGCCCTGGGGATAAGAGAAAGGGGAGGAAAGGCATAGACTGAGAGGTTGACCCAGGGGAAGGACAGGGAATCCACTTTCCAAGCCATGCAGTGATGCTCCCTGGTGCAGAATCTGCTGAGCTGATGACTGGTGTGGGAGGCAAAGAGGTCGACCTTCAGGGTTCCCCATTTCTAAGTTATTAGGGTGAAGGTACTTTTGTTGAGCTACCACTCGTGTGGATCCAGAAGGTTTCTGCTTAATTGGTCTGCCAGGGAGTTGACAGAGCCTGGTAGGTATTGTGCTAACAGGTGTAGTTGCATGGAAGAGGCTGTGAGCCAAAGGGTCATGGCCAGCCTGCATAGAGGGTAGGAGTGAGTCTCTCCCTGGTTGTTGATGTACCACATCACAGTGGTGTTGTCTTGATCAGGAGAACCCTTAGAGAGAAGGGGTTTGAAAGCTATCAAGGCGTGCCCACACAGCCATCATCTCCTTTAGATTGATGTGCAGGGGGATTTGCTGTGGGCTCCATTGGCCATGTATGCACCTGCCATCCAGGTGTGCACCCCAAGCATAGTCTGATGCATCTGTGGTTAGGGTCTGGGTGGCGAGGTGTGGGGAGAAGGGCAGTCCCTTCTTGTGGGAGCATGCTGTTGCCCACCAAAGAAATTATTTTCTGAGGCAAGGAATTATATGTAGAAGAGTTTCCAGGTCTTGAGTGCTGACACCAAAGGCTCTTTAGGTGCCATTGAAGTTTCCTTATATGCAGTCTGGCATACGGAATGAGGAGAATGAAAGATGCCATGAACGCCAGAGCTTTCAGGATTTTCCTTGCAGAAAGCTGGGGCCTGGTGGCCAGTTGAGAGAAGTAGGCTGACAGGAAAATTTGTTTCTCTGGTCTAAGGTATGCAATCTGAGATGCTGTGTCCAGACTTGCTCCCATGAAGATTATCCTTTGGGTGGGTACCAGTTTTGATTTCTTTTCATTGATTGTGTACCCTAGGGAGGTTAGTAGGTTCTTTACAAAGGCCCAGTGCATGAGAAGCTTTTCCTGGCTGTCTGCCTGAATAAGGCAGTCATCTAAGTAGGGGTAAATTTGAATATTTCTTTGTCTGCAAAAGGCAATGGCCAGAGCCAGGCATTTTGTGAAAACTCTGGGAGCAGTGGATAAGCCAAAGGGAAGTGCAGAGAACTGAAAGTGTTGAGATCCTGCCCTGAAGCGGAGCTATTTTCTGCATGATTCTCTGATAGGAATGTGGAGGTAGGGCTCTTTTAGATCCAGGGTGGCTAGCCAAGCATCCTTGGAGAGCATGGGTAGCAGCTGCTGGAGGGTGAGCATTTTGAATTTTGGGATCACCAGGAAGGTGTTTAGAATGGATAGATTGAGGATGGGGAGCCAGGTGCCCTGCTTCCTGGGCACCAGAAAAACTCCGGAGTAAAAGCCTTGGCCTATCTGTTCTGCAGGAATGTGCTGTACTGCACTCAAAGAGAGCAGGGAATGGATTTGCTTTTGAGCCTCTGACCACTGATTTGGAGGTAGATCTGGGAACCCTTTTGGGGTTGGAAGGGTGTGGAAGAATTTGTATCTCTGAGACACAATGTTCAGAACCCCATTGGTCCTTGATAATGGTGGCCCAGGTGCTTGAGTGAAAGCAGAGTTTTCCTCCTAGGGGCAAGAGAAGGTGGGCAGAGGGGAGGTCGGGAGGAAGTGAGTCATTGTGAGTTGTTACCATAAGTGAGTGGCTTAGAACTCCTTGATTTTGAAGTGGAGGTAGTCCACTGCTTAGATCTCTGCATTCCCTGAGGTTGCTGTCTGGGGGGGGGGGTCTGCTTCCACGGGGCCTAGGCTGGGCCTCTTTACTTGGAGCAGGAAAAGACCAGTGTTTGGAAGGACAATGCCTGCTGAACCTAGGGGGCTGGACCTGTAAGAAATCTTTAACTGTTTGCATAGATTTTGTTTTTTCTTCCATCTTTTTTAAGACCTCTTCTGCCTTAGTGCCAAATACGTTATCTTTGTGCAAGAGGGCATCCAACAATTTAAATTTGACATGGTCTGGCAGGGGTTGTTTCTTAAGCCATCCATGTCTTCTAATGACAGATCCAGTGACTGCTGCCCTGCAAGAAGCTTCTAGGGTGTCAAAACCACAGTGCAAAGTCTGTTTAGATATTTGACTTGCAGAATGCATTAAGTCTTGTAAATCTTTAGATTCCGCCCAAGCAGGAAAGGTAGACATTTTTCGTTTGAGTTCCAAAGTATGTTGCTGATATTTAAGCATATGGAACTGACAATTTAGTGCTCTGATAGCAAAAGTAGCTGAGGTGTATACTTTTTTACCCCATCTGTCCAATGCTCGGGAATCCTTGTCTGAGAGGGTGAAATTCTTAGCAGAGGCTGCTTTAATCCCTTTAGGCCCTTAAGAAATGACCTCAGGGTCAGCTGTAGGATTTTTAAAAAGATTATTGTGTGAGTCAGAGACTCTGTAGTACCTGTCTGGTTTTCTGGGAGCAGGAGGTAGGGCATCAGGAGTCAAGCTGGATTCAAGGAAAACATCATCCACCACATCCAGGACTGGGGGGGATAGCCAATGGTCTGTGTTGCGGAAGCTCTAGGAATTCCGAGTTTCTTTTTAGACTGAGGGTAGTCCTGACTCTCCCATTGGAAATGCTCCCTTAAAGTATGCAGTGTTTCCCCAAAGGAAAATTCCTCTGGGGAAGAGGCTGAAGGAATGGAGTCTTCTGAATCAGAATCCTCATAAGTGGAGAGGGGTTGCATGTCTTCACAGTCAGATGCAAAAGAGTCCTCTGACTCTTGTTCAGACAAAACTACTGGGGACAGATCTCTTTTCATTTTGAGGGGGTAGCTTGGCTTTACCTGATCAGCATGATAAGGTCTTCTGCCATTTTTAGCATTTGAGACTAAGACAAGGTAGCAGGTGCCTGAAAGCGGGTAGTCGGTTTCTTGGATGTGGTTTGAACACTGGGCCTAAGGAACTCAGTTGTTTTCAAAAGAACAGTAGTCGCGAAAGAAGACATCGGTTTGTGTCAAGATTTGGTGGTGCAAAGGGCTTCCTCGGAAGCCAGTGCCTGCTCAGCAGCTCCGGACCCATCCAAGGTAGAGATAACCGCAGGATCCTTCAACGACGATGTGTTTTGCAGCATACCGGACTCCGAAAGGGTCTCAGTAGCGGCCGGCGAATCAACTAAAGCGGGCATCAGGGGCTGCCTCACTGAGTACCGGAGGACTGATGACTAGCTTAACGGAAGCGTCGTCGGTAGGTTTGGACCTGTGTGGTCTGTCTCTGTCTTTACGTTTTTCAGAAGATCTGCTGTTGGATGGCTTACCAAAGCCATATCAGAATTCGAGGACAGTAAATGAAAATATCTGGCTACAATAAGGGCCCAATGATGGATAGCTCTGGTGTTAAATAAAGCACAAAAGCAACAATGAGGGACATCATGGTCTGGGCCTAGACAAGTGACGCAGTAAGAATGGAGGTCTCGGTGTGGTATTTGCTTTCCACAGGCGAGACAATTATTAACTTTTTCTGACATCAGTTAGTGCAAGAAAAAAGGATCCCCAATGGGGTACTTAGCTTAAGAAGACTTCAACTTCAATTCGGAAGCAAAAACTCAGGTAGCAGCTGACCGGCACTTATGCAAACTGCTTCTGCTTTGGGCTCCATGGCAAGAAAGACTGATGTAATGGTGTCGGCTGCCTTACTTTATATGACTGATGACCTGATATCAGTCCTCATGCGACAGCAACTGACGCAGAAATACTAAGTCTCTGGCATTCGGGCCAGCCGAGGTCTACCCTGGCAAGGATAACCCAAATGTGATGACTGCAACAGTGAAACACGAAGAACACCATTACTTGCCAGATGTAACCGCTCTGTCCTCCAGGAGCCAAAGGCTGGGGGAAGAAGGGTGGGATGTAAGAATGAAGGTGAGATGGACAACACACATGGAATGTTATGGTGAGTACATAACTTCTTTATGTGAGTTTGTCCTATCTCACCTTAATTCTTCATTGGTTGGGACAGCATCCCTAGCACCATATTTCTTGGGTTGCTAACGGGAGAAAATTCTTCAGAACAGTGGACCCAAAAGAGGCCCTGTTCCTGGAGGCCAAATCCACTTTGTAATGACTGATAAAGGTATGAGGCCTTGTCCATGTTCTAGCAGCAAAATTGGTATCAATTGGTAGTCTAGCATGATAAGCAGAAGCTGCTGCTATCGCTCTAGTAGAATGACCCTTGACTTTGCCAGAAAGATCTTTGTTGTTAGATTTGTATGTAAAAATAATACAATCCAACAGCCATTTTGAAAGTGTGACCTTAGATACAGGAGCACCTTTCTTAGCTTCTGAAAATGAAATAAATAATTGGTCAGATTTTCTGAAGTCCTTTGTCCTATGTAAGTAGAAACATAACTGTCTATCTACATCCAGTTGGTGTAGCATATATTCTGCCTTGTTGCCATAGTTTGGAAAAACACTGGTAGAACTATGGACTGATTTAAATTAGATTCTGAGCTACTTTTGTAGAAAGGATGGGTTTGTTCGAAGGGATACTCTGTCTTTCTGGAAAAGCATGTAGGGGGGCTTTACCGATAATGCTTGCAGCTCTGAAACCCGTCTAGCAGAGGTGATGGCAATCAAAATAATTGTTTTCCATGTCAAGAACTTCAGATCACAGGATGATGCAGGTTCAAAGGAGGGAAGAATCAAACAGGACAACACAAAGTTTAGGTCCCATGGTGGTAGACGTGTCAATGTGTGGTCCTGACAGAATAGTGCAATTCAGAAAGGCTTTGCACAGTCTGAGAGACATCAGATTTGGGGCTAAATCATTTCTATGAAAATTGGATATCGCTGCTAACTGGACTCAAATGGTAGCTGCAGCTGTACCTTCATTAAATAGCTTTGTTAGAAATTCAAGAATAGAACCTATAGGGGCAGAAAAGGGATCAAATGTGATTACTTAATGCCCAGGAAGAAAATATTTTCCATTTGCTCATGTATGGTTTTCTTGTTGAAGCCTTATGAGACAAGATCAAGATACATTTCACAGAAGGGGAAAGGTTAGGGAGCCTGGCTATATTTGGAATTGGAACAGCCAAACTGTCAATTTGAGGGTTTGAAGAGAGGGTTGCAGCATTCTTGACATATGTCAGAAGGTCTGGAATTGGGTGCAGAACCCATGACTTCTCCTGGAGATGAGGCCAAAGGAAGGGGAACCAAATTTGATGAGGCCAGTACGGGACAATGAGAATCAGATTGCTTCCCAATGAGCTGGCTTTCTGAAGAACATTGGGTATCAAGGAAAAAGGAGTGAAGGCATAAAAAAGACCCGAGGGCCAATCATGTACAAGTGCATCCCTTGGTGACTGGTTACCTATTATATCAGGGAATGGTGTTTGATTGACCATTTTAAATCGAAACCACAAAATCCCTAACGCATGGAACAGAGATTTTTTTTCCCAGGGAAAAAAATCACTGGGCTGCTTTCGTGACTTTGCCATTTCCTCCACTGTGGTGCGATCTCGGAGTTGGTATATTTAAGCAGGGGGTGTGGGGGAGCACAGCCCCCCCCCCCACATTGGGGGGTTGGAGGCAAAGCCCCCCCCCATTTTATTTTGTGTTTTTTTTCTTTTTTTTTTTCAGGGCAGTGATTGTTTTTCCTGGGGAAAAAACATCACTGTTCTGTGTGTTCGGCATTTTGTGGTTTCAGTTTTTAAGGGTCGATTATACAGCATTGCTATTTTAAGCATTTGCTGTTATAATATAGACCCTGGTGAATACCCCTGAGGGGGGATTAGAGCAATACAGCTGCTGCATTTAGCATTCATGGATGTGGCAAAAAGCTTGCAGCAGGGCTGGACCCCATTTGCAGAAAATCCTCTCCGTTACTTGTTTTAGGGACCACTCATGAGGCATCAGAATCGCTCTGCTAAGTTTGTCTGCTATCACTTTGGATTTCCCCGGGATGTGCATTGCTATCATAAAACGTTGGGAGGAGGTCGCCCACTGCCAAACTCTCAGAGCCTCTCGACAAAGTGGGTAGGACCTGGTTCTTCCTTGTTTGTTTATGTACCAAACAACTGACATGTTGTCTGTCTGTATTGCAATAGTTCCCAGCGGAAGAGAGTCCTGAAGTGCCTGCAATGCCAAAAGCACTGCTCTCATCTCTAGGACACTGATGTGCAAATGGGTCTCATGATCCTGCCAAGTGCTTTGGACTGTCCTTCCCAGATAATGCCCACCTCACCCTATCTGGGAGGCGTCCGTGGTTACTGTAGCTAACGGCTGTGGAAGGACAAAGGTTTGACCTAGTGTCATGTGAGTAGAGTGAAGCCACCAGCAAAGGACTCTGTTATCAGAATTTGGTGAGACATGGGTAGTTCCTGCAATGACCCCTGAGTGAACAATAGCCAATGCAGGATTCTCATGTGAAAGCATGCTAATGGAACTAAGTTTATCACTGCTGTCATGGTTCCTAAGACTTTCAGAATTGTTCTTGCCTGCACCCTTCTTTTGGAAAGAAGGTTTAAGACTCGATGTCGCAGAACTAAAACACTTTCTGTAGGAAGTTTTGCCATCATTTTTGTTGTGTCTAGATTAGCCCCTATAAAAATGATACGTTGAGATGGCAACAAAGCAGATATTTTTGTAATTTATCGTGATTCCCAGGTGAGAGGAGAGAAGTAATGTGGTGTCACATGTGTTTAGTAGTGGATGGTTGGTGGTGGTGGTTAGGAGCCAGTCGTCTAGATACGGCAACACTCGGAATCCTGAATGTCTCAAGTGAGCCGTGACCACTGCCATACACTTGGTGAAAACTCTAAGGGCTGTAGTGAGACCAAAGGGCAGAGCCCGAAATTGGAAATGACTGGCTCCCAGCCAAAACCGCAGATGACTCCTGGATGGCCTGTCCATCTTTATGTGGTAGTATGCATCCTGAAGATCTATAGAACACATCCAATTGTCTTTTCCCAGAAAGGGAAAAATTGACTGCAGTGTAACCATCCAGAACTTTGTCTTTCTTACTGATTCAGTTAATCTGCAGAGGTCCAAAGTGGATCTCTAGTCCCCTGTTCTCTTTGGCACTAAACAGAACCTTGAGTAAGTTCAGGATCCTATTTGTTCTGTGGGGACTCTTTGGATGACTCTTTTGTCCATCACTTTTTGAATTTCTACAGTAGCCTGTTTCCTCTGACTGGGTGGAATGTCTGGGGTGTTCTTTATGATTGGGATGGGAAGGGAGAAGAGTATAGAGTAGCCTGTGGATATGATACTTTGTACCTACTTGTCTTTTGTTATTTCCAGCCAGGTTTATTTGTACAAAGATAAGTGACCCCCGACTGCCTCCAGAAATGGACAGACGGGCCTCCCTTCAGGCGTACTGAAATAGCCTACCACGGAATGAATCCCCGCTTTCCTGATTTTGTGGACCCCCTCTGCCATGTGGATGGCATTTCCCATTACTACTTCCCCCTCTGCCCCTGGGGGGACAGTCACCACGTGTGTCCTGAAAAACTGTCTGGGATTTTCGGAACCACATCTTTCCTCCCTTTTGGGTAAGGTCTAGACCAGGCATGGGCAAACTACGGCCCGGGGGCCACATGCGGCCCGTTAAACGTTTTGATTTGGCCCGCCAAACTTGAAAAAATGTAATAAATTAACCTTGTTAATGTTTTATTTCCCCTGCAATTCTGATGTTTCCTCACTAGATGGCGCACTCTAGATATATTGGCTTTGTTGAGGTGAAGCGTAGGCCTATTACTCCACGTTTGCACTTTACCCTTTGACCCACCGCCCCTCTATGAAGATGAGCGGACCCAAGAAAATGAAAGTGGACAGAGAATGTCGAGTGTTCAATAAGGAGTGGACAACTAAATATTTTTTCACTGAACACCAATCATCTGCTGTTTGCCTGATATGCCAAGAAACTGTGGTGGTTTTTAAAGAGTATAATATTAGCCGTCACTTTGCCACAAAGCACGCCAATTATGCTAGCAAGCTCTCAACAAAAGAACGGGAAGCTGCTGCTGAGAAGGTGGCAGCTAATTTGAAGGCTCAGCAAAATTTTTTTCACCGTCAAACTGCCATTCAAGAGTCAAGTACCAAGGCCAGTTTTATGCTTTCATTCAAAATAGCAAAGGCCAGCAAACCACTGTCTGAGGGCGAGTTTTTAAAAGAATGTATGGTAGAGACAGCAGGTATTTTGTGCCCGGAGACCAAAGACAAATTTGAGAAAATCAGTTTATCACGGCGGACAGTGACTCGCCGTGTGGAACTAATAGATGAAGATATCACCAGCAGATTAAACAAAAAGGCGAAGTCATTCACTTTTTATTCTTTAGCATTGGATGAAAGCAACGATGTCAAAGACACTGCTCAGCTCCTCATTTTTATCCGAGGAATCAATGAAACTTTTGAAATAACGGAGGAGATTTTGACAATGGAGTCTCTGAAAGGACAAACACGGGGAGAGGACTTGTTTGAACGGGTGTCTGCTGCCATCGAAAACATGAAGCTTCCCTGGAGTAAGCTTGTTAACGTCACCACAGATGGATCTCTGAATTTAACGGGAAAAAACGTTGGCCTGCTGAGGAGAATCCAGAATAAAGTGAAAGATGAAAACCCTGACCAGGATGTCATTTTCCTCCACTGCATCATCCACCAGGAATCTCTATGTAAATCGGTGTTACAGCTGAATCATGTTGTGAATCCTGTGGTGAAACTCGTCAACTTCATACGCGTACGGGGACTTCAGCACCGTCAGTTCATTGCGTTCCTGGAGGAAACTGATGCGGATCACCAGGACCTGCTTTATCACTCCTGTGTCCGCTGGTTGAGTTTGGGCAAAGTGTTTCAACGAGTGTGGGAGCTCAAAGAGGAGATTGGCATGTTTTTGGAGCGGCAGGGGAAGACTGATGAATTTCCTGAGCTGAGCAACAAGAGCTGGATATGTGACTTTGCGTTTGCTACGGACGTATTTTCACACTTGAATGAGCTCAACGTGAAACTGCAGGGGAAGGAGCAGTTTGTGCATGACATGTACACAAACGTGAAAGCCTTCAAATCCAAGCTGGCTTTATTCTCCAGGCAGATTTTGAACAAGTCATTCACTCATTTTCCTAGACTAGCCACGCTGAAAGAGGCCGAAGCAAAAGTAAAGAAATACAGTGAGTCACTGGCTGCACTGCACGGAGAATTCTGCCGTCGGTTTTTGGATTTCGACAAAATTGACAAGTCACTTCAATTGGTGGCCTTTCCTCTGTCACAAGACCCCGAAACAGCTCCAGAGGAGCTTCAGCTCGAACTGATCGACCTTCAGTCCGACCCTGCCTTAAAAGAGAAGTTCAGCTCTCTGAAACTAAATGACTTCTATGCTTCACTCAATGATGCCGCGTTTCCAAATCTAAAAAGCGCAGATGATGTTGACTTTGTTCGGCTCTACCTTCGTGTGTGAACAGACCTTCAGCGTCATGAACATCAACAAAGCCAGCCACAGATCCAAGTTAACAGACCTACACCTCAGATCCATCCTGAGAATCGCCACAACAAAACTAACTCCAGACTTTGATGCGCTGGCTAAAAAAGGAGACCAACAACACTGCTCCCATTAAAATGCGTGTGTCTCCATGATACGCACGTTGTTAAAATAAACAGTGCACGCAGATCAAATATAACGCTTCACAGACTGACTTGCTGCAACTGTTTCGTCCTTGCACTGGTCGTTGTTGACTTTTGGCACCAGGGAAACAAATTGAATAAAAGGAACGGGACAAGTACATCTGCATCTCCTACCGTTTTTGAAAAAAAAGACAGTCAGGAGGAGAGTGATGGTGATATCCTGAAGGATAACAGAACTTTCAGTGCTTTAAAATAAAATGGTCATTTATTTGATTTTCAGTGTTTAAAGACTCATTTCGAAGTCAGAGATTTTATTGTAATGCTTTTCTTCATTTTCATTGGAAATTAAAGCACATGTTTTCTCCATATCCCAAGATGTGTATTTTTCCCCCAATGAGGTGATGTTTTCAAAGCATGCCATCTATCTGCTCCTGTTCCGGCCCCTTTGTCAAATGTTAGAACTCAATGTGGCCCACGAATCAAAAAGTTTGCCCACCCCTGGTCTAGACGGTAGGGAAAAATGGACTCCTATGACAGAGAGAGTTTTTCCTTCTTGCTCACACCTGGTGAGTGTGTCATTAACTTTTGGCCCAAAGAGGAACGAGGCATCGAAGGGAACATTAACAAAGGTAGACTTAAAGGGTTCTGCAAAGTCACATAAGCACATCCAGGATGTTGGAGCAGATGTCAGGCCAGAAGATCCCAGAATAAGTTTTGGCACTGACAGTTCCACTACGATAGGTTCCAGACATTCTGGTTCCAAGGTCCCAGGTTGGCTCAGAGGAGGAATCGATGTCGAAGGGGAGGTCCTGGCCAGTTCCAAATCCCTCAGGGCTGGAGTGAACAGCGGTTTGGCCAGCGCCAGTGTCCTTAAAAGTCTGCACAACACCCAATCCATGTCATCATCAGAAAGACTCTTGGAGGACCGAGAGGAGGGGCAGGAGATCTGACAGGTTGTAGTAGAGGTGATCTTAAAGTAGGGGAGACCAGTACCAATTCCAGGGATCGGCTCCTTAGCTCAAATTCTATCGGCACAGATAATGAAGGAGCCGATGACAGAGATTTTCCGGGCCCAGCAATCTTTAGGTCCAGAGATGCAACTTTGGTCATCTTTTTTGCTGGCTCTGATTGACCAGAAGAAGTAGATTACTTTTTTCCAGATTTGTCAGACTTCAATGAAGGAGACTTGATCAATTTTGAAGTGCCCTGACCTTCTTCTAACGCTTAAGTGAAGGGGGACTTCAGTAAACCTCTCACTATAAGCTTGTTCTTCCTTTCAAGCAGCATTCCAGAACCAAAAGAGTGGCAAATGGAACAGGATTCTTGCAGATGCAAAGCTCCTAGACAGTATACACAAACAGTGTGGTTACACTTTACACACTTTTTGAACCCAGAGGGTTTGGTTTCCTTAAGTTCCTTAGACACAATCAGTATACTAACAGACAATTATAAGAAAAATGTACAAACTACTCAACAGTCTAGTAGACAAACCAAAGCTATTACTATACTATATATCTATCGCTCTCTATATATACACACACATATATATATATATATAAACTTTTTTTTAACAAGAAGAAGAAATAACCGTAACAATTACAACAGAAGAAGGGGAAGGGGTGGCAGTTCTCTAATTGAAAATGAAGTTGCCTAATCAAAAGGGAGTGGGAAGGGAGAAAGCTAGCCCTCTAACTTAAACATACAATGGCAGCCCTCTAACTCAAACGAGCTGCCAGTTTTGGTTAGGAAGAAGTAACAGGAGCAATAATTTTCTTTACAACACTCTCTAAATTAAATGAGTGTGCAAAAAAGCAAGGTAAAGGATAGAAAGGAAAGCCCTCTAACTAGAAACGGGCTTTAAACACTAAATTTAAGCCAGAAGAGGGAGTAACACAAGCCTAATGAAGAAAAAGAATGGCCAGAAGCAAAGCAGAAGAGCAAACTCTCTAAACTAACTGTATAACTACTTAAACGTTAATTGTTAACTTATTAAACAGCCAAAACACCAACTATATTAATAATGAGTAAGAACATTTTTCAACTTAGCCAGAGCCAAAATGGAAATACCCGATCTGTTTAGTGAAAATGAGATCTGGGGAGCTTTACTAGGGCATGATGGGACAGTGATGCAGCCACGAGCCAGTGGACCACCTCGAGCTTTCGGCCGAGTCGGAAAAGAGGATTGGTTCCGAACCCAACCAGTGAAGAATGAAGGCGAGATAGGACATTACATTTACGTTTTAGTTTTATACAAGTTTAAAGTTTGATACAAGTTCAAATGTTTAAATAAATGAAACATTATTGTTCTGGTTATATTTTGTGCTTAATATTTTGTCTGTTCTTAAATTTGTGTTTGAGTGTTGGTATCCCATAATTCCACTGGAGTGGGTGAGGTTACACAATTATGTATGCAAATTTTATGTTAATCAGAGTACAGACTTTTTGGCCAGCTGCATCTACTTTTCATGGTGCTTTGTCCGATTTTTGATGTCTCCAAGTTGAGAGGTATGGACATAAAACATAGAAGACATCTTGAGACAACAGAATATGCTGGGAAAGTAAATTTGACTTGAGTTCTTCATCATTTGAATGTAAGAAAATAATTGAAAGGAAATTTTATACCTCTGTTAAAGCAGTGCCATTGGCTAGATTCTTGTTTTTTTTTTTCTTTTTTGGGAGAACAAGTTTTCAAAATGTTTTAATGTTGAAGACACAAATCCTGTAAATAAAAGTTTTGTCTTCAACACTTCAACAGCATTAACTGCAGCACTAACATAATCACTGTTGTGTTTTAGTTCATTAATAATCACACAAAAGAAGACTTGTGGTTTACTGTCTGGCAACAAATTAATAAGCAATATTAGAGATAAAATAAAAATAAAAATACACCAGTGTAATTTTGTAGTGAAGTTTTTTATTAAGATACATAGACTTTTGGCTAAACACTGATAGTAGGATGCATTCATTATAGCCAAATAGTTCTCTTGCTTAGTAAAAAAAAAAAAAATCAAAAAAGTATGCATATGCCATCAGATAAGGCCTAAATTTACAACCCAGGCCACTCTGCTTGCTATCAAAATTCATAAAATCTAAAAAAGTAATAATCAGTGATATGGAAATGTACACATTCTTGCCCTCTCTAATTTGTGGATTAGAACATTTACTTCTTTTTTTTGACTAGAAGAAACTAGCTCTCTGTAACCAGTATCCATAAACCTTTAAACCTGTTAAAATGCACTGTTACTACAAACATTGAAATTTTAGCATCCAGTGTTACAATTCATACACACGCACAAAAAAATATATCACAGCAGTCAAAACGTGAAAAAATACTTCTGGGAAAAAAAAACACTAGTTTGGCAACATTCAACAATGTAAGTATGCAAAATGGCAGCTACATATTCTGCATGAAAATACCAACAAATCTTTTAGATTTATTGAAAACTGCATTACATGCATATTACGCTAATAAAACTAGCACACATTTTACAATATGCATGGAACTGTACTAATTAAAAGGGAAAAATTAGTAAAGTAACGCATTACATAATTACAGTGATATAAATGCTGTCACGTATTAAAGTTTACCTGTGCTTGTTAATTCTTCTTTTAAAAATACCACTTCTCTAATACAAGATCCTTACTAAAATGTAACTGCTTACTTTCTACTAGGTAGGCCACTTGGGTTTGCAGAATTCCTTTTAATTAAAATAAGCAAGTTAAACTGAAGACACAGCTTTCATGTGATGAAGGATTGTCACTGTTAATTTCAAAATTTACATTTATTATCAATAAAAGGAATACTGCCTACAAAAACCTGTGGTTTACGTTACTACACACCACAAAAAATAATTCCCTAGATGGAAAAATAATCATGAACTTTTTTTTTTTTTGCTTTTAAGCTATTTTGCAGCATCCTAGAATGTGTCACCAGCTACAGTGTAGACAATTTTCTTTAGTCAATATTCAGTTCAGTCATTGCATGTGGTTAGTAAGTAGCTAACCTTCATAATGCAGACTCTTCCAGTAACAAGATGAACACTGGAACTGTAACATGAAAGCTTAATTCATCAGGTAGCTTGCTTGTTACAGCAAACACAATTAACAAGATGTGACTAGTTTTGTGTCTTTCTTTAATACAGTACAGTTCTCTTGAGAGTGATCACAGCTGATGAAGGCTTCTGTAAACTGACATTCAAAAAAGTGAAAGTCAACTCAAAATGATATATAAAAATATGATTTTATTGTTTTGCATCTAATGATAAGGAAAATCTAAGTGTTACCATTTACACAACTAATGACAAATGATAAATAAGTCATGCTTACTATAAAGACTAACACGTTATTTAAAGTGTTATATACTATCTCAAACACTTTGTTGCTTTTAAGTTGCCCATCACAGGCAGCTTTTAAGGTGCAGAAACCTGTCAAAACAAAACAAAACAAAAAAAATTACAATTTGATCTGTCAAGCAATCTTATAAATCCATTGCTCAGGCAAACATTTGTGCTACTTATCAAAGAGGCATCTGCTCGATGTAGATGTACACAAGACTTGCAAGTCTTCCTTGGTGGCTCGAACTGCCCAGTGAAAAATGAAATGTAGAAATGCCTTCAAAGCAGACTGAAGAGGATCGTACATGGTTTCTAGTAGAAGCTGGATAACCACTTAAAGAAGATACTGCACCTGAAGTAAAACACTTGTAACAATCCATCTTTTAACTTGGCTGTGAAATACAAAAGTGCACACCCTTCTATAGCTAGGTATAAAATATATCAGAAATAAAATTCGCTGTGTAAAATGTTTGCTGTGCAAACTATAAAAAACATACTGTCAAGTCTTTTTCTACAGTATTTCTTTCTGTGCACATTTCGTATATGCCTAATGCAAAGAGTCACTGTTATCTAATCCAAGCCCACTTATACTAGTTGCAGAAAGATCTTCACCATCATCATCACTGTCCAAAGATTCATCATCACTTTGCCCTGCCATCATTACTTGCTGCACAGCCAGTGTTGCGCCATCTGAAGATAAAGACTGGAGGCTGTCCATGTTCATATTAACTGGAGCTGCAATTGTCACCACAGTACCTTGAAAAAAGTGTAACCATTTTAATCAAAGCTACTAGGGATGCTGTATAAAAATAGTACAGTTATTAGTAATCATAATGTACAAGTTTAAAATGGAACACCAAGCCACTGTTTAACTCAACGGCTATAGCATTGTTATAAAATGTATTTCACAGGCAGGTTAATCCAATACTTCAATAAAGAAAAGTTTACAACAAAATTATTATAACTACTTCAGTTGGCAAATAAACATTTTTCTTATACTTCCCGTTAAAAAGCAATACTCAGCAATAACTTTCTGAAAATATATGCAGAAAAAGTCCACCTGCAGTATTTTAAAATGCCTGAAGGTAGAACAATAGTATTTCACAGGAATCAGAAGCTTAAAGATAAATATCATAGGTTCATAGGTTCATACTAGGCTATCTGCCCTGGGGCAATTATAAGCCTAGCCCGATTCTGTATGGCTTACGCCACCCCTCGATTTGAGTATACTGTGCCCTTTTTTAAGGTTTAGTTTACTGTGCCTCTGTCTAATAGTGACACAGGAGTAATCCCTGGGACAAACCTACGATCCCCCATCCACTTATCGAGATTCTTCTTGAAGAGATTCAGTGAAGTGCTCTGCCTCACATGAACTGGAATTCTATTCCAGAGCGAAGGGAGCCTCTGGGTTATGAACCTGTCCCTCCAGCAAGTTCTATTTATTTCTGTGCTGAGGTTCAAGTCCCTCGGCGTGTGGCTCTAAGGGATTTAGATTTACTGAGGTGGAGCATGTCCATTAATTCTGGATTTGACATAGCTTTGTATGTCAGGCATAGATCGCCTCAAGTAGGTGGTATGCAACTGAGTAGAGCTGGAGTTTTTAACCGAGCAGTATATGGCATCTGTTTGAGACCCTTGATCCTCTTGGTGAGATACTTTTGGGGTCTTTCTAATTGCTGCAGGTGTCGGGTAAGGTACATCCCAAAAGGGGCATTGTATTCTATGATGGGCCTGATGAGGGATGAATAAAGGCACGATTACCTCTCTTGATCTAGATGTGAAACCCTTCGTGATGAGGTGGGCTATGTAGAAGGTCTTTCTAACCACTTTGGCAATGTGGTTTTCAAAGGAGAGATTGCTATCAACTTGGGTCCCCAGGTCCCTAATAACTTTCTCTGTACTTAATGGGTTTCCGCCTATGTGGTAATTTGTGGGCACATTGTTTTGCCAAAGGGTATGACTATACATTTTTGGCATTTAGCTTTAAACCATGGCGCTGGCACCAGTTATCTGTCTCTGTGAGACCTTTTGAAGGATGTTTGTGTCAGCTGGAGAGTTGATTATGGCGCCCAGTTTGCAGTCGTCTGCGAACTTGGTGAGCCATAGTCCCCCCACGTTGCCTGTACCTCGGAAAAGTATATACCGAACAAGAGTGGTCCCAGGACAGAACCCTGTGGGACGCCACTTGTGACCGGTTTCGAGTCTGACATGGCTCCAGCAACTCTCACTCTGTGGGTTCTGTCTTTGAGCCAGTTTGCGACCCATCTTGTGACATAGGGGTTATATTTAAGCTGGATAGCTTATCTATGATGCCCGAGTGGGGTATTGTGTCAAATGCCTTTGCAAGGTCCAGATAGGCTGTGTGGACTACCTTCCCTTCATCTATGGCTTTGGTGACTGTTTCAAAGAAGTCAACTAGGTTCAAAAGGCAGGATCTGCCCTTGACAAAGCCGAACTGGGTAGGATCTAGTGTCTGTAGGTCCCCAATGTCTTTGTTTATGAGCTCCATGATGATCCTCTCCATAGCCTTGCAGACTAAGCTAGTCAGGCTTATGGGGCGATAGTTTCCAGGGTCCGTAGATGCTCCACCTTTGTGGAGTGAGACCACTGTTGCTGTACGCCATTCTGTGGGCACATATCCTGTAGTGAGGCTGAGATTGTATAGCTGTTTTATTTGAGGGATTAGTTCCTCTTGTAGTTCATGTAGGACGCAACCTGGGACGCCATCTGGTCCCATGGAAGCAGTGTTTTTTGCTTTGGAGAGGGCAACCTTCACCTGAGCATCTGAGATGTTTGGGAGGCAGCCCTCTGCCGGGATAGATATTTGCTCTTTTGGGGGGGAGGGGGGGGAGAAGTTTGCATTGAACCTGTCTGCCAGGATATTGGCGATGTCTGTGGGTTCAGTGTATTTTTTGTCGTTTAGAATCAACTCAGAACAAGTCTGGGAGTTGCATCCCAGGTTTCTAACATAACTGAAAAAGCCTTATGATTGTCTTTGGTGTCCTGTGCAATTTTTCTCTCGAAGCTGGCCTTGGAGGATTTTATGAGGGATTGTAATTTTTTGCTAGTACTGATCAGAGATGCCTTCCCTATTAGGGATTTTGCTCTATCATGTAGTAGCTTCCTCCTTCTGTTGTACAGTTTATTTATGGCAGGGGTCCACCAGACTGGACGCCTGCCTTTGGATGATTGGGTCTTGGTTTTGTTTGGGATAGCATGATCCATGCATTCCTGGAGATGTCCGTAGAATGCATTTATATGGGATTCTGCAGTTTGGGCTGTAGTTTCCACTGGCCCTGGGGCCTTGAAGGATTCCACTTCGGTTTTGAGAAGTGAGAAGTTCACTTTTGAGAAGTTTTTCACTGTGGTTTTCTGGGCTGGGGGTGGGGTCGGGATGTGGACATCCAGTGAAATTAATTTATGGTCTGATCTTACCAATGAGGGATATACTTCTGGTGTGGAGCATAGAGTCCCCATGTTGGTAATGATCAGGTCTAGTATGTTGGCCCTCTTGTGGGAGTGGTGACTAGTTGTTCCATAGCATTTGAGTTTATAATTTCCAGGAATCTTTGGGCTAAGGTGCTGGGGCTTGAGTAGTGCTTCCAGTCAATGTTTGGGTAGTTGAAGTCGCCCAATATAATGGTGTTCGGAGAGATCTTCATGTTCTCCAATGTTTTCAGGAAAGCCGAATGGGATTCCTGACTTTGAGAGGGTGGTCTGTAGGATGCTATAAACTGAAAAGCAGTCTTGCCCACTGTTAGTTGCACATGGATGGTCTCCGATACTTCGTGCAATGCCACTAACCTGGAGGTGTGGATATCCTTGATAAATATGGAAACTCCCCCTCCTTTTGTTGTTCGGTCCGGGTTTTGGGGCCGAAAAGCATGATATGAGGTATAGCCTGATAGTGCTGGGGTGCTCTCAGGAGTCTTGAACCAGGTTTCTGTCACTGCACAGATATCGATGTTCTCCATACTGAGGAGAGCTTCGAGTGCGTGCATCTTGAGGTTAAGACTTCTGGCGTTTAGCAGCATTACCCTTAGTTTCTTGTTCCTTGTGCTGTCTATGGGGGTGGGTTTGACTTTTGAGCCTTGCCTAAAAAAGGCACTATGGGGGTGGCAAGAGCCTTTGCCAATATCCAAAAGCCCAGTGGTGACAGGTGCAAGCCGTCCCTAGCGAAGCAACGTGGCTTGTCGAGCATGTCATCCCAGGCTGACAGACACTGGCTCCCCTTTGAATGACACCAAAATTTTAGCCAATTGTTAAAATCGATTATTTTGTCTTTGTACTGTGGCATCATTCTAGGTGAGGGTAAGATGCTGCTCAAGGTCAGGGTCATACCAGCCTGGGCTACATGATCAGAGAGCTCCTCTATGTCTCTTTTCATGTAGTCCAGGGAGGTACGTCTCAGGTCATTCACACCAGCATGTACAATGACGGAGTCATATTTGTATTTGCTTTGGAGTGACCTGAGTGCTTGCGTTATGTGGCGGATCCTAGTGCCCGACAGGCAGCTCACTGTGACCTTCTCTTTATTCAGCCTGGTGAGCAGGACGTCAGTGTGTCTGACAATAGAGTCACCTATAACAAGAGTATCAGGTGTGTTATTCAGCCTTAAGGGCTGTGGCTGCTTGGCACACTGACTTTGTGGGTTATGTGTTGTGTGTGTTTTGTTTTGAGGTAGCGTTTGCTTGGATGTCTGCTTTGGAGGTCTCTGTTGCTTGGGTAGATTTTTATTTAGAGCCTCCGAGTATGTTTTTGTGTATTTATGTGTTTGGTTAAGCTGATGTGGTGGGACTATGTGATACTGGAATTGTGTTGTGTGAGGTTACCTTCTCTTCCTGACTGGTTACACCAGTTTTGAGATGAGAGAGCTCAGCCTCCAGTTTGGCTAAATAGTTGCATCTCTCACATATATTTGAACCTGTTTGGAGGAGGAGAGGGTTGTCCGTGTACATGAGACAGTTGTAACATTGCCTCAAAATTCCCAGATTCACCAGCTGGACTGGAGAGGAAACCATTGACTGACCTTTGGACATGCTAGAGTAATAGGGAAACTGAATTTAAGATGGACCAATAGAGGACAGGGTAATCGTAGAGAGTATAAGAGTAAGTAGTGCTTATGGTTTAATAGTGCTACCTTGTAGGATTACTTAATTGGACCAGTGAAGGGCCTTAAAATGAGAATATGGTGTTTAAATTGAGAGATAGAGCAGTTCTAAGGGAAAAAGTGAAGAGCAGACTTTGTGGAGCCAGGAATAGTTTAAACCCAATTAGGCGGCGCTGCCCGTTGTTGCGCTATGCTCAAAGACGCGCAAAAAAAAAAAGTTTAGGTAACAAGCTCGAAACCACACCCATTTGTATTAGGAGTACAAAAACACGCAAACTAATTTTAATGTAAAACAGAAAAAAATGTTAAGGAGATATTTTGACCACCTCTGTAAAACCCCCAAAGCAAATATTCTTTTACAATCCATGTAAATAATGCACTATTTCTATCCATTAATACTTTACTACCTTGCCTTCAATACAAGCAGTCTTCTGAAAACCTCCACCTTTCCCTTCAGAGACAGCAAAAAGAAAAACTTTGACCAAGAAGGTACCAACTTTGCATGGTCACTGCCAAATTTCCAATGACTTACCCAAAGTGAGTCAGATAAATTTCTATACACTCTCAAAAAATTCAACTCTCTGTTATCAGGATTTACACTAGGCATGCCCCTTTGCAGTGCTGTAAAAAAACATACCAATACCATCTCAGCTGATCTCCAAGAAGGCTTAGTTTCTGTAATGGAAGGAATGCTTTGAGTTTTGGGGGACTTCCTACATGTGCACTTATCTACAGCTCTGTCTTTACATTTCAAGATAGAGCATACTGCGGACATTCTCCTTTAGTATAAGGCAGGCATCCCTACACCTGGATTAAGAGTTGCAAATATTCCAGGATGCCCTGTCACTCGCAACCTGCTACTGAATAAAGTAAGATTCTTTTTGATCTTTCATTAAAGATCAGCGATTCCCTCTCCTTCTCGACCTGCCACTGAATGAAGCAACTTCTATGCTGAACTGTCTACAGTACTGGTTTACAGTTTATTAATATTCTCATACCCATACTGGATAAATATTTTCAGTGTAAGTCAGGATTTTTGGTCAGGATTTCACCTCAGAATGCTTTAAAGTGAAGTAAAAAAAAAAAACTGTGGTCAGATTAAAAATATTCTGAATAATCTCAGGACTGTACACCCCTGTCAAACATTGAACTGAATATAACAAGGTAGTCCTCAAATCCTCAAAATCAAGCATTATCTGTTGGCTAACCTTAAGCATTTCTATGAGAAAGGAAGGCCAAAAGGCAGAAGTGGAAATAAATGTGAAACTCATGGCAAACTGCTGTCTCCTCTAATGCTTCAACCAGTACTCAAACCTTTAACTATACTGTACCCTGTACTCATGATAGCCCATAACACAATACACCTTACCATACAGCTTTATTTTGCCTTTCATTAAGAGACATTGGCAATGTATACATGAATCAAGTAGGCAATTCAGAGACTTAAAAAACCCTTAAACCCTGACCCCTATATAAATCTAAGTGTTAATATATGAACATTAGCTATTCAGATTTAACACAGTTCCATTAAAATACTGGAATAATGTTATTTTTTAAAATGTACTTAACTTTTACTTGCTTATCTTCTTTAAATATCTTTACATGCATTTTAAATGTAAATATACAAGTTAGCAGTATGTTTTTTTTTTCCTTCAGGGACAGTTTTTCTCTTGTAGGTATTTTTATTTTTACTAGCATGACACCAGATATATCTGCGGGTTGTGGTAAAAGTCCACATTAATCACGGTAGTAGTCATTCATTTTTTTTTCACTTTTTATAATTACAGTGATTGTGTGTGGGGGGGTGTTACTGAGTGAGAGCAGTAAATTGCAATGCATTACTGATGTCATTAGAGTGATGGAGGAGTTGCAGTAGGTATTACCGTGATTGTATGTGGGGGGGTGCCGCTAACTGAAAGCAGTAAATTGCAATGCATTACTGTGGCCATTATTAATGATGGGGCATGCAGTAGATGACAGTATCAAAATGAAATGTTACCTTGGCCATTATAGCAACCAAGGTGGGATGTGTAGCAATGAATAACAAAAGCAAACTGAAATATATTAATATGGCCATTCTTTCAGTATTTTCATGATCACAGGGATGATCCCTAAAAAGCAGCAATGTCGTCTTTAATAATTAAGAACTTGTGTTTGTATCCTCACAGCCAAATTTTTCTGTTCAGGTATATTTATTTTCAATGGCAGAACAGTAGATTCTTCCTTTAATTACAACACGACTCCCTGCATATGACAAAACTGTGTTAAGGCTAAATTTTCAAACAAATATTCTGACCTACAGATGATTGCATATAGTAAGCTGTTATTTCCAAAGACAGAAAACCAGGTGTGGACAGATCTAAGCCAGAATTCTGAAGGCATTAGCTACAATAATTTTTATTCCTCCTCTACAAAACTTAAATGCTACATCTGTCATTCATCCAATACACATTTTACCACAATCGGAGAAAATTCTGGAAAAAGTAGAGTCACATCAAATTACATATCCTGTTAAGTTTCATCCAACATGAATTTAGTAAGTTGGCAGAGTACTTCTAATGTAAATCTCCATCTACAATAATACAGAAATCAGTAACTTAACAGTGGTGGTACTACTGACACAAGTAAGGCATTTAACTCTTTCTCTCATCCAGTCTCTTAAAAGAATTATATCTACAAAGTTTTGATAAGATTGTTCCACAATTTTCATAGCATTTGTGCAAAAGTTTAATATATATTCTTGTCAAAGATACCGCACATGCTAATGTTCATATGAAATGAGAAGAAAAACTTCATACTTTTAGAATCTGTCATTTTATGTTAAAGCAATGTGTACATTTTTCTGTTCTAATGTGTGTACATATTCGAGATTCTGATGTCTGATTTCTCTACATGCTAATGCAATCATTACTTCCGTGGTGGTGCAGCAGTAGCGTTGCTGCCTCACAGCAAGAGGTTCTTCCGTTCGATTCTTGGCTTGGGTTGGGAGTGCCTTCTGCGTGGAGTCTGCATGTCCTCCCTGTGGTCGAGTGGGCGTTTGAAAGACATGCGTTGAATGGGCGTGCCTTCGTTGAAGTTTGGGTGTCGGGCTGGCAACTCGACACCATAAAAACCAACTGCCAATCATTATTGGTCCGGAGCTCCGCTGTGGCGACCCCTAACCGGGAAAAGCCGAAAGACAAACAACAACATGCTAATGCAATCATTCAGCTATACACACTGTCATCCTGAAAAAAAGCAAAACTAAGCATGTTTGTTGGGAACCAAATGAAATATTACAACAAATTTCTTAGAAAATACGTCATGACCCTTAGTTACAGAATGCACTGTGCTGGCAGTTCCAAGTATCAAATCAATTACAAAATGTCATCTTCAACAATAGCTCATGAGTCTAAACTGGGGGAAAGGATATGAATCCTGTGACAAAAAAAAAAAATCAGGAGTAATACTCAGATTTTATTTTTATTTCTGAGATAATGACAACTCAGTAAAGAAGCATATAAACCTTTATTTTACACTGCCTACTGCACAGAAGTTCAACACAGTACCACAGAATAAACTGAGAATAATGTAAAGTGTTAGTGACAATGAAGGCATTTGGATGACTGCATATGGAACCTATGTACAAGAGGCTATAGCTTAGTCCATCTTTCAGATTCATTACAAACCTTACAGGCAGTAGTAAAAGGGTACTCAGTTATAAAGTGCACTTGTCTGACATTCTACCCTTAGGGATTTCAAAGTAAAACACTGAAGCTTCCTCACTTTAGTTGCTCCAAACTATGGCACTTTAGCTATGGCATGTTGCAAAACACACACACACACACACACACACACACACACACACACACACACACACACACACACACACACACACACACAACACTGTTTACTCATGATGCATGACTGTTCAGGAAAGATACGTTATTACTTATAAATTGAAGAAAGAAGTTCAACAAATTACCACAAATGGAAAGCAGGAGCAATGCAAAATATCAGACTGTTACAATGAAGGCATATGGACACCTGTATCTGGAAACACGGTATAAAAGGCCAGTCCCCTTCTGAGATTACATGATGAAATTTTCAGGAAGTAAGAGCAGGGTATTTAGTTAAAAAATGCATTCTTTTTTTACCCTTCTGCTTCAGTCTTTCTGACTACCCTGGTGCCCCTTTCCATTGCTATGTCTACTAAATTCTTCTACTGCCACTGGGCTATCGCTCTTTTAAGGCTGGGGCTGGCATGGACTCTTGGAGGCATCCTGGGGTATCATACTACTGACTGCTCCCACAGGGAGATTTTATTTTTTTTTTTTATCACCTACTCCCTTGGTACCCCCTCCCTCCCCTATGTTCACCTATTATAACCAAGGGCTATTCCCCTCTATGGACCACGCATCTCTGCAGGGAACCCCTAAATTAATGCTCTCTCCCCTGGGATGGGCAAGCCCAGCCCTCCATACCAGTGTCTCATATGTCCAAGTGGCTATAATCGATCCAAGTTGTCTGTAATTAGGGCTTTATCCCTCTATCCCATGGAGCTGGTAAAATGCACCTAACTTTGAGGGCACTTGCCACAGTGAACGAAGAGTGGAATGGATGCCAGACACAGCAAAATAGATATAAAACGGCGTAATACATTTTATGTCTTAACATTGTGCTTTCACCAGTTTTAACATTATTATATAAAACTGGAGACTATAGTCCGATGATGCAAAATTGTAGCCAATGTTCCATGGCAAATTTGTTTTTTCTTATAAAAATGCAATGCATTAACATAATTTGGCCATTTCTAACTAGGATGATATAACTAAAAATAATGACAAGTTAGGTGCATTCTAATGTAGTTAAGTGTCAAATTTGTAAGTTGGTGACACAGACTATACATTGTGATGCTGATAAAGCCATTCATGAGGTTTTGTTTAGATTAATTTGTAAAACTATGAATTAATGCATCAACAAGTAAGTGCTACCTAGTTAAAACAACAAGGAAACAAAGTTATAGTTTGTAAACACTTAAAGGATATAGCCCATTGTCTGCTTGACATCTTGCAGTGCAGAACAATGAAGTATATGGGGCGATGTAACACATTTAAGCTGTATTATTATGCATGTTGCTTCTATGAATAAATTAGGAGACATTAAAATGAATCAGCACTAATTTTACAACACCATATGTTAATTTGTTAAAATAAAAAAGAGTGGCATTATGCCTTAAGTATCTTAACACTTTACTACTGAAAAAATGAAGTGTGGCCAATGAATCAATACAAAAGCAGTGGATTTTCCAAATCACTCCTTACAATGCAGGTTTTGCTGAGAAGTCAGAGATGCAGTTACTTATTTATTTATTTTATTTTACAGTGTTTACTGGGATAGTCCGACTGGCTATATGTTCATTTTCAGCAGAGGCCTGGGGAGAAAAGCTCCAATAGACAATATTACAAAGATTACACAACAAGTTAGATACACAGAAAATATAATACAAGGAGTTCATGTACAATGGTTTAGTAATGTTCCCAATAGGGACTCACAATTTACATGGTCTGACACATTAAAGCAAAATTTCTTTCATTATATTTTTTAAGATTCCACTTTTATTTTTGTGTTTTCTCATATGGTTGTTTGGTTGTCTATTTATTCAAGTGTTTGTTTGGCATTAATTATGTTTGAATCCAATTCAGTAAACAGACTGCTTGATGTCTTCAAGATACAACAGCTCATGAAGTAGAATTTGAATTTTCAATATAGACTCCAACAATGGGATGACTCTGGAAGCAGCTGACTTGTGAAGTACAGAAAATATTAACATGGCTACACCACATATAATTAAAGAATTTAAAGAGCATTTCTTTGTCATGAAAAACAACTAAATGACTAACTATAAGAACATGTAGATGAATATGCAGAAATGCAGATCTCATGACCAGGACTTCACATTGATAAAACTCTGGCAGGAGATTTTACTGAGTAGGAGCTTAATTTTAAAGTGCAGAGGCCAAAATTAACATCTGACTGTACTTGGGGTTAGTTATTAATTCTTACAGAATGTGCTGCTAGACAGCATGCTAAACTGGTTAGTCACGTTATGGAACTGTAGAAGGAGTTAAAATATGTCACACATGCGGATCCTTTTTTTTTTAATAAATGAAAACAAGCCATATTGACACAGCTCCAATTCCAAGTATTTTACATCACAGACTGTATTGACACAATTTTAGTTGCAAACACTATACATCACTTCAACCCAATCACTTGTCAGTCAAACATTACATAGCTCATTCAAATCCTAACTTCTTGTAAACCTCACTCCTCCCCTGTATAGACTCTTCCCACAGTTCCCATTTTTTCTATGGAATTTGCTCCTACCCTTTTCTAAAGATCCCATTCCAGTTGTGTTCTCTGTTATTTCTTAGAATATTTTCTGCTGCTTTATGAATATAATATTCTGTATGATTACTGCTATTCTCCTTAAAGGTCTGCATCCAAAATGCCAATCTCTCCTTCTTTCTTGAGCTTCCCCCACATTTCATCATAAACTCTTTCCACTCTGAATTATAGTTTTCTGCTTGTGCTATGTGCCTTAACTGTGTTGCTCTGAAAAACCTCTTCAAATTGGGTAATCCCAATCCGTCCTGTTCTAGTGTTAGAATAAACTAATCCCACTTGACTCTTGCTGTCTTCCCCTCCAAGATAAAATCCTTCAACTCTTTATTAACTGTTAACCACAACTTCTCTTCTCGTTGACAAAAACATGCCTGACCTGTGTACAAGACTAAAGGGACTAAAAACATTTTAACTGCTTGTATCTTACTACTGATATTGATATAACACAGTTTCCATTTTCTCAGTTTTGTATTACCTTTTGTTTAGTCTCTTCCCACATATCCTTAGCTGCCACACCGGAATCATTCTTAATCCATACTCCTAAATACTTCATTTATCATGTCCCCATAAATATGGATTTTGCTGAACAAATTTGTATGTGGGTACTTAATTTATCACTACTGCCTTTGTTTTAGCTTCATTAATTTTGTATTCTGAAAAGCTTTGAAACTGTCTCAATATGTTCCACAGCACTCTAATGTCCCTTTCAGGTTTTGTCAGGTGTAAAATAATGTCATCTGCAAACAGAGCCAGCTTTTCTTGACCTATCCAGGCATGTCTAAGGGTCAGCTCCCGGTGTTTTCTCCTGTCTACCTGATGAATCTGGGCATCTTGGGGCAAAGTAGCAATTGCCTCATGCACACAGACAACCCTCTCCTCCTGCCACCCAACAACTACAGCCTGTGAGAGATGCACTTATATAGCCAAACTGGAAGCAAAGCTCTCTTCACCAAAGTCTGGATTAGAGAGTCAAGAGGAGAAGGTAAACACTTGCACCACACCACACTCATCACATAGTCCCTCAAAACCTAAACCACCAAAACACACACACAGAAACACAAAACACACACCTACATTCGTGGAGACTCTTAAAAAAAATCTACCCAAGCAACAGGGACCTCCAAAGCAGAAAAGCAAGCAACCTCCACCCCCCCCAACACAACCCAAATGACACATAGCCCACAAACTCAGTGTGCCACTCAAACACAGCCCATAAGGCATAACAACGTACCTAACACTCTAGTCATAGGTGACTCTATAGTCAGGCACACTGATGTTCCACTCACCAGGCTAAACAAGGAGAAAGTTACTGTCAGCTGCCAGGATCCGCCACATAACGCATGCACTCAGGTCACTCCACAACAAGTACAAATATGATTCTGTCATTGTCCGTGTTGGTGTGAATGACCTGAGACGTACCTCCCTGGACTACATGAAAAGAGACATGGAGGAGCTGTCCAATCTTGTAGCCCAGGCAGGTATGACCCTAGCCATGAGTAGCATCCTGCCATCACCCAGAAGGATACCACAGTACAACGACAAAATGATTGACTTCAACAATTGGCTAAGCTTCTGGTGTCATTCTAAGGGGATCCAGTATCTGTCTACCTGGGATGACATGATCGACAAACCACGATGCTTTGCCAGAGATGGCCTGCACCTGTCGCCCTTGGGATTCCAGATACTGGCTAAGGCTCTTGCCACCCCTATAGTGCCTTTTTTAGGCAAGATTCAAATGACAAATTCACCACCGTAACAGGTACAAGCAAGCAAAATCTGAGGGTAATGCTACTTAATGCTAGAAGCCTAAACCTCAAAATGCACTCACTCGAGGCACTCCTTAAAATGGAGAACATCAACATCTGTGCGTGACTGAGACCTGGTTCAAGGCTCCATAGAGCACCCCTGCATTACCAGGCTATAATTCATACCACAACTTTAGGCCACCTAACCTGGACCGAAGCACTAAAGGCAGAGGTGTGTCCATATTCATTAAGGATATCCGCACCTGCAGACTAGTTGCTCAGCATAATGCATCCGAGATTATCCAAGTGCAACTAACTCTGGGCAAGACTGCAATCCAAATTGTAGTTTGCTACAGATCCCCCACCATGCCCCCAGGATTCCCACTCCTCATTTCTTGATACACTGGAAAATATTAGGATACAACCTAACACCCTAATAAAGGGCGATTTCAACTACCCCACCATTAACTGGGAAAACTACTCATGTACCAACTCTTGTGCTCAACGTTTTCTGGAATTCATAAATTCCAATGCCTTGGATCAACTTATCCACACCCCCACCAGGGGCAGCAATATCCTAGACCTGGTCATTACCAAGATGGGCAACCGGTGTTCCACACCAGAGGTCAGTTACTCGTTGGTCAGATCCGACCACAAGCAAATCACCCTAGACATCCACTTCCCACCCCCACCTCCCATTAGGGAAACCACCGTAAAAAATGTCTTCAAAGCCAACTTCACGCTTCTTAAGACAGAAGTGGCAAACTTCACGACACCCATACTGACAGACAACAGAGGTATGATTGCTGAGTCCTATACAATTGCACTTTATAAGCACTTACACAAGTGCATGGATCGTGCAATCCCTAACAGAACCAAGATGCTACCCTCCAAAAAAAAGGAAGCCAATCTGGTGATCCCCTGCTATAAACAAACTGTACAAAAGAAGAAAGAAACTGTTGCAGAAAACAGTAAAATCCCATGATTGGAGAAACTCCGTGGTCAGCCTCAGTGAGAAGCTGAGATCCCTTATAAAATCCTCCAAAGCTAGTTACGAAAACAAAATCGCCACTGATTCTAAAGACAACCACAAAGCATTCTATAGCTATGTCAAGAATCTCAATGGCAACACTCAGATCTGCTCTGAGTTACAGCACAATGGCACTAAATATACAGAACCAACTGATATTGCCAACATCCTGGCAGGTAGGTTCAGTGCTAACTTTACCCCTCTCTCATCCCCTAAAGGGCCCATCTCTATACCGGAAGAATGCAACGTTCCTGTAATCACGGCTGCACAGGTAAAAAACATACTCTCCAAAGCCAAGAACACAGCATCCATGGGGCCTGACAACATCCCAGGCTGCGTTCTACATGAACTACAGAATGAACTGGCACCCCACCTAAGTACCATGTTCGATCATAGCCTTACCTCAAGCTTTGTGCCCACTGAATGGCGCAGAACAACGGTTATCCCACTCCACAAAGGGGGAGCCACCACCGACCCTGGGAACTACCACCCTATTAGCCTGATGAGCCTGGTCTGCATGGTCTGCAAAGCTATGGAATGTATCATCATGGAACTTATAAACAATGACACTGGTAATCTCCAAACTCGGGACCCTACCCAGTTTGGGTTTGTAAAAGGCAGATCATGTCTCCTAAACCTGATAGACTTCTTTGAAGTCATCACCAAAGCCATAGATGAGGGTAAGGTGGTTCACACCGCCTATCTAGATCTCGCCAAGGCTTTTGACACCATCCCCCAATCTGGAATTATAGATAAACTAACTAAACTAGGCATAAATCCCTATGTCACAAGATGGGTTGCCAACTGGCTCATTGACAGAACTCACAATGTGAAAGTAGCAGACTCTAAATCCAACTTCAGACCAGTGACAAGTAGAGTACCACAGGGTTCAGTCCTAGGTCCTCTCCTGTTTGGTATCTACTTCTCTGAAGTACAGGCTAACACAGAAGGTCTTTGGCTAACAAAGTTCGCAGATGACTGCAAACTAGGAGCCATAATCAAAACTCCTAATGAGGTGGACATCCTACAAAAGGGCCTCACTGAGACAGATGCCTGGTGTCAAACCCAGCCTCAAGTTCAATGCCAAAAAGTGCATTGTCATCCCTTTTGGTAAAAACTCTGTACCCATGAACTACTACATAGATAAGAGACCTTGAAACACAGGTGGACAGTAGTCTCTCCTTTGATAATCACATCGCCACAGTAGTCAGGAAATCCTTCTACGTGGCACACCTCATCACAAAAGGTTTCTCATCCAGGAAAAAAGAGGTCATTGTAGACCCATTATAGAGTACAACACCCCTTTTGGTATGTACCTCACAAGACATCTACAACAAATGGAAAGGCCACAGAAATACCTCACAAAGAGGATTACCGGCCTCAAACAGATGCTCTACGCAGACCGTCTCAAAAAACTCCAGCTTTACTCTGTCGCATATCTCCTACTCAGAGGTGATTTCTGCCTAACATACAAAGCTATGTCAAACCCAGAGCTGTTGGACATGCTCCACATAAAGAAATCCCAATCCCTCCGAGCTACACGCCCTAGGGACCTAAACCTTGTCACCACAATGCTGGAGGGATAGATTGCTGTCCCAGGGACTTCCCATACTCTGGAACAAACTGTCTATCTACATCAAACAAAGCTCCTCATTAGCACTCTTCAAGAAAAATCTTGATGCTTGGATGGGCGATAGGAAATTCACCCCGGGGATCACTTCTGTGGCTCTGCTTGACAGTGGCACAGGAAAATAATTTTCTTGGGTGGCAAAAGCCAGGGTACCATTTGGCTAGGCTTATATAGGCCCTAGGGCCAATAGCCTAGTACCTACCTATGAACCATACCAAGTCCCTTATTTTCTTTGCCAATGGTTCAAAATATAATGCAAATAACAAAAGGGAGAGAGAAGACACCCCCCCCAGAGATTATCAGAGAGGACCCCATCCATTTTAATTTTCACCTCCAACTCCTCAAATATCCTCCTAATCAACCTTATAATTTTCTCGGGAATGCAAATACTTCCATTGCTCTGCTCAAAAAGTCTCAGCTTACTCTGTCAAATGTTTTCCCTGCATTAAGACCCACCAACAACTGTGGTATTTTTTTACTTTCCGCTTCCCTCTAGATCACCAGAGTTCTGTTAATGTTGTCAAATGTTTGCCTCCCCTCCCCTCCCCAAAGCCACACTGATCCATATCTATCAATTTTGGCATCATTCTTGAAATTCTTTTAGCTACTATTGATAATCACTTTATAATCATGGTTTAGTATTGAAATTGGCCGGTATGAAGCTGGATCTGATGGCTCTTTAGCCTCTTTAGGTATCATTACAGCTACCACTGCTTTCTTCCAGAATGTTAGTACTGTTCTTCCTCTTAAAATACTGTTAAACAAAACCTTCCAGATCCTTATCAGTTGTTTTCATTCCCAGCATCCAAACTTCCACAGGAATACTGTCTGTTCCTGGGGACTTTCCTGTAGATTGGCTATGCATCACCATTTTTATCTCATCTCCTGCTATCCTGATAGGAATTGAACATTCTCTATCTCTAACCTTGGCATATTTAATTCTTCTATACACATTTCCGTTTGTACCTATTCTTGATTTCCATACTTCTATGCTTTGTACACGCTTTTAAAGCATTTCCAAAGTATTTCTAATACTTCTACAGGATCCCTTCATATCTTCCTTGTTATAGGCTCCCCAAGCTTGGTGACAGCCCTTTCTATTTTCTGTTGCCTGAGTCCTTGTGCTATAAGTGTTTGTGCTCTAGAATTATTATCAAAAATCAGCTGCTTAACAGCAATGTTTCTAAACGAATGCACATTATACAGGTAATCCCTTATTTTCCATTTAGCATTCTGCAGCTGTTCCTCTTCATGTTCTGAGAGATTCCCCCTATTTTGCAATACTTTAACATTTGTCAGTCCCTCTAAACAATTAAGGTTACTTCTTAACCATAACTCCCTTTCTTTTATTTCCACCCTATTTTTAAACTCCACTTTAATGTTATCCCACTACCTAGCTACATAGTTGTGTACTAGGCTAATGGCCCTGGAGCCTTTACAAGCCTAACCCCCAAAAAAATTGCCCAGGCACCGTGCCACCCGATGTTAGTTCACTGCCCATATCCAGTAGGGCAACTGGACTGATCCCTGGAGTGTCTTCAGAAGAAATTTTTATCTTCTCTAGTAGATCCTGAATAATTTTCACTATTCATTATTTAAATTCCTCTCTTTCTAACAGATAGGTGGGAAAGTGCCAGTGTCTCATTTTATTCCATTACCTTGTGTTTTTATTTTAGCTATTTTTGGTGCATGATCTGAAAGTAGTTATTGGGTGCATATCAAGACCTTCAATTAAATGCACATGTTCCTGTGAAATGTAAATCCTGTCTAGGCTAGCCCAGTTTTTGCATCTTGGGGAATAATAAGCTCCATTATAGCAGTTTTTAGTGGAATATAAATACATATTAGTGTAATCCTCCTCCCTTGCCAGTAGCCCCTTAGTACTACAAATCTACCATCATTGCCTTTTGTATCCTCTTTTATTACTATTGGAGCTCCTCTTGGCAATTAATATACGTACTTATCTCTTCCTTTGCCCCAGGTATTCCACTGAAAAAACATCCTGAAAATCTTTCTTTATCAAATTCACATATTCAGTTCTTTCCAAATGTGGCTCCTGTAGTATAGCTATCTGGACTCTACATTTTTAATATAGTTCGCGACTCTTACTTTTTTGTATTTATCTGTGAGACCATTCATGTTTAAAGACATTAGAAGAAAAAGCATCATATTCTTGAGAAATTATTCCCATCTTTTATGTATAACAGCTTTTCTGTTAAATGCTTAGTTACAGGTTTTGTTTTGCATGATACACTGTTTAGTGGGTTGATCTTTTACACAACTGTTTCTTGTCATATTCATTTGAGCCTATGTCACATCTTACACAACTTTTTGTTTTATTGAAAGCCCTCAAACAAAAAAACAGACACACCCCAATACTCCCTAAAACCTAACTTAATAATCACTCACAAAACTATGTACATTTTCAGATACTGAAGTTTACCTTTCTAATAGGAGCAAATGTTCCAAACTGACAGACACATTCATAGACTTGAGATAACCTAAAAGAAAGGTTATCCATGCTAAGATGCACGGTGCAGCCTGTCCTTCTACTAAGTGCTGTCTGGTTTTATCTTATCTTTACAGCTCTCTTAGCTGGGGAAACACTTGGATGCTTTCAGAGAATATTATCTCCTAGTTCCCAAAGATGAAACACCACAGGCCACTGGAAAATCCATTTAGTTCATTCCACTTCACAAAGACAGTAAAGGTTAAGAGCTTTCATCCAACAATATTAGGACTTCATCAGAACACCTCATTCTTACAACCCAACTCTTTTATACAACCCAATTACATAACTGATCAGCACAATCCATCAATTAACAATTACTACATTACCATTTAAAGTTTAAAATCAAATCATTACTGATAAAATTAAAAACTAAGCTAAAAATAACTATCCCAAAATATACTTTAACTTGAGTATTATCTCCTAGCCATTTCTCTTTATCAGACTGTCTCCTACAGATATGAGAACCAGATACAAAATTGCTAAGTATACATTTATTTACTAGAAAAAAGACTTAAAACATTCAACATCTGTTTTCATTTACTTGCTTTCTCTTAGAGCTTTTTAGACCAAGGTTAGGGTCTTAATCCAGTCATTCTCCATCTTTCTCTGCAAGAATGACAAAAAAACACACTAATTTTTCTTTGGGCGTGCTCTTTTAACCAAATTTTCTTTCCTTTTTTTTTTTAATTTTTTTTACAGTGCAGTGCCTACATTTCTTAAAACTGAACAAGGTGAAAAAGATAAGGGAGAAAGAAAAAAGAAAACAGGGGCACCTATTTACATTAGTATCCCTGTTACACTTAACAACTGAGAACATTTTACTTTATAGCTTGCAAATAGAATCATGCACTATTAAAACAGTACCATTAAGAAACAAAAATTATGTTTCACTTACAGTCAACTTTCTCCCTCCTCTTCCCCTCTCCTAAGTATTTTTCCAAACATTAAAGATATGAAGTAGGGATAATGCTTTAGAGTCTCCTACAAGTTTAACAACGTCCTAAAGTCCAATTTTTCCAGATTTCTTTGTTCTGTCATGTTTCACAAATATAATTATTGCTTTGTAATCCCACATTTGTTAATTTCCAAGTTACTGGTTTTATTCCTGCCCATCTCCATTTCCCAAATCCTGCCTCTGCTTCATTTCCAATGTACTCTCGATTCTTCTAGTCGACTCTTGTTTTTTTTCACTTCTCACACTCGTTTTCCATTGAAATGCTGGAAAAGGTTTCACTGGAACAGTCTCTGTGTTCTTTACTACCAGAAGAAAGTACAGTTGTGTACACTTACCATAACTGTAGATGTTCGAGTGTATTCACTGTTGCAGTCATCACATTTGGGTTATCCCTGCCAGGGTAGCCCTCAGTCGGCCTGAATACCAGAGGCTTAGTATTTCTGCGTCAGCTGCTGTTGCTCCAGGACTGACGTCAGGTCATCAGTGGTATAAAAACAGGCAGCCGACGCCATTACATCAGTTTTTCTTACCCTGTCAGGAGCCCCCAATAATGAGCTAGGTTATGGTGGAGGAACACCACCAGTAGAAAGTAAATACCAAAAATGCCTTGTAAGGAGAGAGAGAGAGACAAGGGGGTGGAGGGAGGGAAACTAGGACTGCAACAGTGAATACACTCGAACATCTACATTTATGGTAAGTGTACACAACTGTACTACGTTCTTCATGTTTCACTGTTGCAGTCATCACATTTGGGTTGATTCCCAAAGCTGAAGATAAGGGTGGAGGCAGTCAAGAAGACTGAGGGCTGCTAGGATGTCCTGCAAGAATGCAGTGGCAAAACCTGCCCTGGATATGGAGAAGATAGACAGGTGGTAATGCTTGCTGAAGGTATGAACAGATGTCCATGTTGCAGCCTCCAGGATGTCCTTGGTGGGGACCCCACTGAGGAAAGCAGCACATGTGGAAGTTGCTCTGGTTGAATGTGTCCTGACCCCCTTGGGGGGAGGTTTTCCATGCTGCTTGTAGAAGAAATGGATGAATGTGCTATCCATTTGGAAATTGTTTGTTTGGATATGGCCTTGCCCTCTGCTCCTGCAGCGAAGCTGACAAGCATTTGATCAATTTTTCTAAAAGAATTAGTACTGTCTAGATAGAATCTCAGCTGTCTGTGCACATCTAAAGAGTACAGAATCCTTTCCCCCTTGTTTTGTGGGTTAGGGAAAAAGGTGGGCAAATGAATGGATTGGTTGCGAGCCACACTGGACACCACTTTTGGCATGAAGGATGGGTTAGTCCTGAGGGAGACCCTGTCAGCATGGAAAATGAAGAATGGTTCTACAGCCATAAGTGCTTGTAGCTCTTCTAGCTGAGGTGATGGCCAGATGCAAGGCTGTCTTCCAAGAGAGAAATTTTAACTCTGCTAAAGCTGCAGGTTCAAAGGGGGGCAGGGTGAGCTTTTCCAATACAAAGTTTAGGTCCCAAGCTGGGGTAGGAGCTTTTCTGGCTGGCCTCAAGTTGTTAGCCACTCTTAGGAACTGTTTGACGAGAGGGTGCAAGAAAAGAGGTGGCTCTGTGCTGACATGAGCAGAGATGGCAGAGGCATGAATTTTAATAGAAGAGAAGGATAGACCCTATGTAGTAGGTCTGCTAGGTAATCCAGGATGAGAGGTAGGGAGGGCTATGCCGTTCTGGCTCCCTTAGCCTGGATTCAGGTGCAAAACCTTTTCCACTTGTCAGCATAAGACTTTCTAGTGCTGGGGCATCTAGCCTCATGTATAACATCTAGAACTTGTTTGCTTAGACTGGCAGCTTGAGGGAAGGACATGGAATAAGCCAGGCTGTCAGACTTTGGGTCTGCAATTGGGGATGCATGAATTCTCCATTCCTCTAGGTCAGGAGTGTTGGGATCTGAGGTAGGTGCCATGGTGGCAGGGATGACAGGCTGCACAGCAGTGGGTACCAGTGCTGTTGTGGCCGGTCTGGGGCAATCAGGATTGTCCTCGGTTTTTCCTCCCTTATTTTGAGCAGTACCCTTGAAATGAGTGGTAGAGGCAGAAATGCATAGACCGAATTACCTTCTGGAAGAACAGGGAATCCACTTTCCAGACCTTGCTGTAAGATTCCCTTATGCAGAATTTGCTAAGCTGATGACTGGAGTGGGAGGCAAAGAGGTCTACCTTCGGGGTGCCCCATTTCTGGGTTAAAAGGGTGAAGGTTCTGCAGTCTAGCTGCCACTCATGTGGGTCTATCAGGTTTCTGCTTAGGTTGTCTGCCAGAGAGTTTAGGGAGCCTGGCAGGAATTGTACTAACAGGTGTAGTTGCATGGCTGAGGCTGTGTGCCAAAGGGTCATGGCGAGCCTGCAGAGAGGATAAGAGCGAGTCCCTCCCTGCTTGTTGATGTACCACATCACCGTGGTGCTGTCTGTTTTGATCAGTAGAGGCCCCGGGGAGAGTAGGGGTATGAAAGCTGTCAGGGTGTGCTGAACAGCTAGCATCTCTTTTTAGTTGATGTGCAGATGCATTTGATTTGGGCTCCACTGGCCCTGAATGCACCTGCCATCCAGGTATGTACCCAAGGCATAGTCTGATGCGTCTGTGTTGAGAGTCTGGGCGGCATGGGGTAGTGAGAAGGGAAGTCCCTTGTTGTGGTAACATGCTGCTGCCCACCAAAGAAAATCTTTCCTTAGACAAGGTATCATTGGTATAAGAGTTTCCAGGTCTTGAGAGTGCTGACACCAAAGGCTTTTTAGCTGCCATTGTAGTTTCCTCACATCCAGTCTGGCATATGGAATGAATAGAATGCAAGAAGCGATGACCCCCCAGAGCTTGCAGGATTTTCCTTGCAGATAACTGGGTTCTGGTGGCTAGTTGAGAGAAGTAGGTTGTCAGATAGGCTTGTTTTTCTGGTATAAGGAATGCCATCTGAGATGCTGTGTCCAGGCTTGTACAATTTTTTTGTGTGGGGACTACTTTTGATTTATTTTCGTTGATAGTGTACCCCAGGGAGGTCAGTAGGTCCTTTACAAAGGTCAGGTGCTTTAGCAGCTTTTCCTGTCTGCCTGAATCATACAGTCATATAAGTATGGGTAAATTTGAATATTTCTTTGTCTGCAAAAAGCAATGGCGGGAGCCAGACATTTTGTGAAAACTCTGGGAGCAGTGGATAAGCCAAAGTGAAGCGCAGAGAACTGAAAGTGCAGTGATACTACTCTGAAACACAGATATTTCCTACATGATTCCCTGATTGGGATGTGTAGGTAGGCGTCTTTTAGGTCTAGGGTGGCTAACCAAGCATCATTGGAAAGCATAGAAAGACGCTGCTGGAGGGTGAGCATTTTGAATTTTGGTATAACCAGGAAGGTGTTTAGAATGGATAGGTTGTGTATGGGGCACCATGTGCCCTCTTTTCTGGGTACCAGGAAGAGTCTGGAGTAGAAACCTTGGCCTCTCTGTTCTGCAGGAACATGCTCTATTGCCCTCATAGAGAGAAGGGAAAGGACTTGCTTTTCGGCCTCTGCTCACTGGTTAGGGGGAAGATCTGGGAACCCTTTTGGGGTTGGCAGACTGAAAATAAAATTTGTATCCCTGAGACACTATGTTGAGGACCCAGCAGTCATTGGTAATGGTGGCCCAGTTGCTTGTGTGGAAGGAGAGAAGTGTAAAGTCATTGTGAGCTCTTACCATAAGGGGCGGCTTTCCATTCCCTGGTTCTGAAGAGGAGGAACTCCATTGCTTAGATCTCTGCATTCCCTGGGGCTGTTGTCTGGGAGGCCTGCTTCCCCTGGGTCTGGGCGAGCTGACCTGGGGGGGGGGCAGAAAATGACCAGTGCTTGGAGGGGCAATGTCTGCTAAACCTCGGTGGCTGGACCTGTAAGACATCTTTAACTGTCTGCATAGATTTAGCTTTTTCTTCCATCTTTTTTAGGACCTCTTCTGACTTGGGCCAAATAAGTTGTCTTTGTGCAAGGGTGCGTCCAATAATTTGGATCTGACACAGTCCGGCAAGGTCTGTTCCTTAAGCTAAGCATGTCTTCTAAGTACAGAACCAGTGACTGCTGCCCTGCAAGATGCTTCTAGGGCATCAAAACCACATTGTAAGGTGTGCTTAGTTACTTGACTTGCAGAATGCATTAACTCTTGTAACTCTATTTTCTGCAGAGAAAGAAGATATTTTTTGTTTGAGGAGTTCCATGGTATGTTGATGATATTTCAGCATATGGAACTGACAATGTAATGCTCTACTAGCAAGAGTAGCAGAGGTGTATACTTTTTTTACCCCAGCTGTCTAGTGCTTGGGAATCCCTATCTGAGGGGGTGGAATTCTTAGCAGAAGTTGTTTTGATTCATTTAGGTCCGTGAGAGATGACCTTGGGGTCAGCAGTAGGATTTTTGAAAAGAAATTTGTGAGAGTCAGGGACTCTATAGTATCTGTCTGGTTTCCTGGGAGCAGGAGGGAGGGTGTCAGGGGTCAGACTGGATTCCATAAAAACATCATCCACAACATCCAGGACAGGAGGAATGGCCAGAGGTCTGTGCTGTGGAAGATCTAAGAATTCCCTAAGTCTCTTTTTTGACTGAGGATAGTCCTGACATTCTCATTGGAAATGCTCCTTTAAAGTATGAAGGGTTTCCCCAAAGGAAAAGTCCTTGTGTGGAGAGGCTGAAGGGATGGATTCCTCTGCATCAGAATCCTCATAAGCAGAGACGGCTTGCATATAGTACAGTTTTGTACCTACCATAAATGTAGATGTTCGAGTGTTCACCCTGCTGCAGTCATCACACTTGGGTTATCATGCCGTCAGGAGGTCCCGCAGTCGGCCCAAATTCCAAAGTCTTGGTCCGGCGTCGGTTGCTGTCGCTTCTTCCCTGATGTCAGTGCACCAGGGGTATATAAGAGCCATCCGACGCCATTTTCTTCAGTTTTTTCTTGCCCCAGATGTCAGGTGCCCCCAATAGATTGGCAATATATATATATATATATATATATATATATATATATATATATATATATATATATAGAGAGAGAGAGAGCTAGATAAAAATAAAACAATACCTTTAGGCACAAGCAAATGCACCACAGAGGTAGTATAGGATAGGGTGGTATAGATAAGTTCAGCTAGTTCAGAGGGGATGGAGGGAGGGTAACCTGGACTGCAGCAGGGTGAACACTCGAACATCTACATTTATGGTAGGTACAAAACTGTACTATGTTCATCGTGTTACCCTGCTGCAGTCATCACACTTGGGTTGAATCCCAAAGCTAAGGATGGGAGGTGAAGTTACACAGGGTTAGAAGAAGCTAGTAGGCCCTGCAAAACTGCAGTGGCAAAACCAGCTCTAGTCTTAGAATATAGAGGTAAGTGATAGTGTTTGGTGAAGGTGTGCACTGAACTCCAAGTTGCAGCTTCCAGAATATCCTTGGTTGGCACTCCCCTGAGAAAGGCTGCTGATGTAGCTGTAGCCCTGGTGGAGTGGGACCTAATGTTAGCAGGTACCGGTTTCCCATGATGCGTGTAGCAGAAACGTATAAAATGCCCTATCCATTTAGAAATGGTCTGTTTTGAGATAGCTTTTCCTTGTGATCCTGTAGCATAGGCTACAAAGAGCTGGTCAGTTTTTCTGAAAGCCTTAGTTTTAGCCAAGTAGTAACGTAATTGCCTGTGAATGTCCAAAGAGTGCAGGAGTCTTTCTCCTTTGTTCTGGGGATTTGGGAAAAAGGTGGGCAAATGAATGGCTTGGTTTAGGGCCACACTGGATACCACCTTTGGCATAAAGGAAGGGTTAGTTCGTAGAGATGAAAAATGAGGAAAGGCTCCACTGCTATTAGTGCCTGTAGCTCTGAGACTCTTCTAGCTAAGGTTATTGCTAGTAGCAGGGCAGTTTTCCATGAAAGAAATTTTAAATCAGCTGAAAAAGCTGGTTCAAAGGGCGGCAGTGTAATCTTTTCCAGAACAAAGTTGAGATCCCAAGTAGGTGTTGGTGCTCTCCTTGGAGGTCTTATGTTCTTAGCCCCTCTGAGGTATTGTCTTAGGAGTGGATGTGAGAATAAAGGAGGATCTGTGTTGTAATGAGCTGAAATTGGTGAGGCGTGGATCTTAATAGATGAAAAGGAAAGTCCTTTGTGCAACATCTCAGTTAAATATTTTAGAATCAGAGGGATGTTTGGATCAAGGGGATTTTGGCCTTTAGCCTGGTTCCAGGCGCAAAATCTTTTCCATTTGTCTGAATAGGTTTTCCTGGTGCTGGGCCTCCTGGCCTCCAGAATGACATCCATAACAGCTTTGGATAGAGGTGCTGGCTGGTTGTTTAGGTACTTTGCCATGCAGCCAGGTTTAAAGTCTTGAGCTGGCTGTGTAGAATCTGACTGTCTCACTGGGTGAGCAGGTGAAGACTTTGTGGTAAAATCCATGGTGGGCCGTGGGCCATGTTCCTTGGATACCAATGCTGGCGTGGCCAGTCTGGTGCAATGAGTATTATTTGTGGCCTCTCTAATCTGACTTTCAGCAGTACTTTTGCTAGAAGAGGCAGTGGAGGAAAGGCATACACTGTTAATGTTTTCCAACTGAATGAGAGGGCGTCCACTTTCCAAGCTTGTGGATGGAATGTCCTTGTGCAAAATTTCTGAAGTTGGTAGTTGTGGGGGTTTGCAAACAGATCTATGTCTGGGCGTCCCCATTTTTGAGCTATCATTGCAAATACTTGTGGATCTAGTTTCCACTCGTGTGGATCCATGATGTTTCTGCTTAGGTCGTCTGCCAATGTGTTTTTCTTTCCTGGCAGGAATTGTGCTTGTAATTGAACCTGATAAGACAGTGCAGTGTTCCACAAGGTCAATGTTTGCCTGCATAGAGGGTAGAAATGTGTGCCCCCTTGCTTGTTTATGTACCACATTACTGTGGTATTGCCCGTCTTTATTATTAGTTGTCCTGGGTGTAAAAGGTCCTTGAAAGCTGTTAGGGCATTCTGTACTGCTAGCATTTCTTTTTGATTGATATGCAGATGCGTCTGATCTGTAGTCCATTTGCCCTGAATGCACTGTCCTGCCATGTGTGCTCCCCAGGCATAATCCGATGCATCTGTTGTCACAGTTTGCCTGGCTGTGGGTAAGGTGAAAGGCTGACCCTTGTTGAGGTGACATGACTGTGCCCACCACAGAAACTCCTGTTGAAGGTAGGGAATGAGTGGTATCATTGCTTCCAAGCTGTGGCTGTGCTGAGTCCATACGCTTTTCAGGTACCATTGTAATTTCCTCATATGCAGTTTTGCAAATGGTATTAGTAGTATGCAAGATGCCATGAATCCCAAGGCCTGCAGAATTTTTCTTGTAGGGAGTTGGGTCTTTGTTGCCATTATTTTGAAGTATTGAGTCAGCTGCTGTTGCTTGTCTGGCATGAGATAAGCTATCTGGGCAGTTGTATTCAAGCTGGCACCCAGGAATATTATGTTTTGTGAGGGCACTAGTTTTGATTTCTTTTCGTTTACTGTGTACCCTAGGCAACTTAGAAGGTGTTTGACAAATGCCAGATGCTTTAAAAGAATGTTCTTGCTTTCTGCTTGAATAAGGCAGTCGTCCAGGTATGGATATATCTGAATTCCTCTTTGTCTGCAGTATGCAATTACTGATGCTAGGCATTTTGTGAAGACCCTGGGCGCAGTAGATAAGCCAAAGGGCGGTGCAGAGAATTGATAATGCGTTGAACCTGCAATGAAGCGGAGGTCTCTTCTGCAGTTTTGTCTGATAGGTACATGCAGGTATGCCTCCTTGAGGTCCAACGTTACTAGCCAAGCATTCTTGCCCAGCATGGGAAGAAGCTGCTGTAGTGTTAGCATCTTGAATTTTGGTACTTGCAGATAGGTGTTCAGAACTGAAAGATCCAGAATGGGTCTCTATGCTTTGTCCTTTCTTGGGACTAGAAAGAGTTTTGAGTAAAATCCTTGTCCTTGCTCCTGTGTAGGTACCTGTTGAATGGCTCTCATGTCCATGAGAGCTGTAATTTGTTTTTGTGCCTCTGCCCATTGATTTGGTGGCAGGTTTGGCATTCCTCTTATCCTTGGTAAGGTGTGAAAGTGGAATCTGTATTCTTGAGAGACAATGTTTAGGACCCATTTGTCTTTTGTGATGATGTGCCAGTTGTCTGCAAAAAATGCTAATTTTCCTCCCAAGGGAGCTGCCAGGAGAGATTTGCTTGGTAGTTTGAGGTTTGAGTCATTGTGTTTGTCTTCTGCTAGCTTGGGGCCTGTCTTCTCCTCCTTTCTGGGTAGCAGTACCCCATTGGCGAGGTTTGTAAGGGCCTTGTGACTGACCTCTGCCCCTTGGGCGTCTGTATTTGCCCCTCTGAGATCTGTCAGAAGCTGGAAAGGACCAGTTTTTCGTTGGCCAATTTCTGCTGAAACTAGGGGGTGTACCTGCAAAAAATCCTTGACCGTCTGCATAGACTTTGCCTTATATTCCATTTTCTTTAAAACCTCTTCTGCTTTGACACCAAATAACACATCCTGCTGTAAAGGTGCATCCAATAATTTTGCTTTAACATGATCAGGTAGGGTTTGTTCTTTTGACCAAGCATGTCTACGTATGACAGAGCCAGTAACAGCTGCTCTACAGGAAGCTTCCAACAAATCAAATCCGCATTGCAAAGTATGTTTGCCCACCTGTTCAGCTGCATGCAACAGATCCTGCATTTCCTTGAATTCAGACTGTTCAGTATGTGTGCTCATTTTTTGTTTTAATTGAGACATTAGGAATTGCTGATATTTCAACATGTGAAACTGACAATTTAATGCTCTCATAGCCAGAGTTGCTGAGGTGTATATTTTCTTTCCCCATCTATCTAGGGCTCTGGAATCCCTTTCAGAGGGCACAGGATTTTTAGCCATAGAAGCTTTAGCTCCCTTAGAACCCTGGGAAATTGTTTCTGGGTCAGCCACAGGGCTTTTATAAAGGAATTTGTGAGAGACAGGTACTCTGTAGTATCTGTCTTTTTGGCTAGAGCAGGAGGTAGAGAGTCTGGATTTAAACTAGACTCCAAGTAAACATCATCCACAATATCTAAAACTGGAGGGATAGCAAGAGGTCTGTGCTGGGGTAGTAAAAGGAACTCTCGGAGCCTTTTCTTAGAATCAGAGTAGTCCTGGCCTTCCCAGTGGAAATGTTCCCTCATGGTATGTAAAGTTTCCCCAAAGGAGTAGTCTTCAGTGGGAGATGCTGAGGGAATAGAGCCTTCAGCATCAGGGTCTTCATAAGGTGGAAAAGTGTAATCCTGTTCCTCAGAAGAATCTGAGGAAATTGAAACCTGGTCCGGGGAAGCATAATCCTCCTCGTCTTGGTCTTTTATCAGGAGGGGGATGGGAAACCCTGATTAGGGTAGTCAAATCTTCAGCCATCTTAAGCATCTGTTTCTTAGGCATGGGGCCTTGAACTGTAGACTGATGTACAGTCTTCTTAGGTTTTAAAGGAGTTTTAAGCTTAGCATAAGATTTAATGGTGAGTGTAGTCGGTCTGAAGACACCTTCTGCAACCGAAGGTGTTTCCACTGCACCGGGGTCTACTTCTGCTCCGGTGTCGGAAGATGGTTGTGTCGGCCTAGTAGGCTCCGCTTGGGAATCCGCAGCTGTCTGGGGTTCCAGTTCTGCGGTCGTCAGGGGCTGCGTAGGCGCCTCACTGAAAACCAGAGAACCGGCGACAGGCCCAGCAGAGGCCTCGGAGTCTGGCTTGTTCCTAGGCTGCCTGTCCTTATCCTTGCGTTTTTTATGTATGCCAGTCGTCGGCTGCTTCGATGGCATGATATAATTAAATTTCCTACCAAAGTAATGCCGTGCGAAGTCAAAACGGCGTTTGATAGTTCGTTTATTAAACCTAGCACAAAACCGACAACCTGTGACGTCGTGGTCTGGGCCTAGGCAAGGAATACAATAGGAATGGAAGTCCTTATGAGGTATTTGCTTCCCACAACAAATGCAATTGTTAACTTTTTCTGACATCGGACTGAGGCAAGAAAATGTTCCCCAACGGGGTACTTAGCTTTACTGAAGACTTTGGACTGAAATTCGAATCGAAAATCTCAGGTGTCGGCCGATCGGCACTTGCGAACTGCTTCTGCTTCAGGCACCGCGCGGCAAGAAAGACTGAAGAAAATGGCGTCGGATGCCTCTTATACACCCCTGGTGCACTGACGTCAGGGAAGAAGCGACAGCAACCGACGCCGGACCAAGACTTTGGAATTCAGGCCGACTGTGGGACCGCCTGACGGCAGGATAACCCAAGCGCGATGACTGCAGCAGGGTAACACGATGAACATCTTCATATTCAGATGCATCAGAGTCATCAGACTCCTGTTCAGATAAAACTGCTCGGGACAAGTTTCTTTTTCTTTTGGAAGGGGTAGCCTGACTTCCCGTTAAGCATTATAAGGTCTTCTGCCATTTTAAGCATTTGAGACTGTGGCACAGAAGCAGAGGCCTGAGCTTGGGTCGTTGTTTTTTTTTGGGTGTGGTTCATACCCTGGGCCTTAGAAACTCAGTTGTTTTCGAAAGAAATGAAGACGCGAAAGAAGTCGGTTTGTGTCGAGTATCGGTAATGCGAAGTACTTCCTCGGAAGCCAGTGCCTGCTCAGCAGCTCTGGACCCATCCAAGGTAGAGACATCCGCAGGATCCTAAGTCGAAGAAGAGTCTCGCGGCATACCGGACTCCGAAAGGGTCGCAGTAGCAGCCTGCGAATCAACAGAAGCGGGCATCAGGGGCTGCGAAAGTGCCTCACTGAGGACTGGAGAACTGGCGACTAGCTTAACGGAAGCGGCGGCGGTGGTTTTGGACCTGTGCGGTCTATCTCTGACTTTATCCTTACGTTTTTTCGGAACATCAGTTGTCGGATGGCTTACCGAAGCCATATTGGAAGTAGAGGACTGAGAGCAAAAATATCTAGCTACAAAAAGGGCCCGATGATGTATAGTTCTGGCATTGAACAAAGCACAAAAGCGACAGCAGGGGACGTCGTGGTCTGGGCCTAAACAAGTGACGCAGTAGGAATGAAAGTCTCGGTGTGGTATTTGCTTTCTACAGTCGAGACAATTGTTAACTTTTTCTAACATTGGTTAGAGCAAGAAAAAAGGATCCCCAACGGGGTACTTAGCTTTAGAAGACTTCAACTTCAATTCGGAAAATAACAACTCAGGTAGTGGCCGACCGGCACTCGTGCGAACTGCTTCTGCTTCAGGCTCCTCGGCAAGAAAGACTGATGTAATGGCGTCGGCTGCCTGTTTTTATACCACTGGCGACCTGACGTCAATCCAGGAGCGACAGCAACCGACGCAGAAATACTAAGACTCTGGTATTCGGGCCAACTGAGGGCTACCCTGGCAGGTATAACCCAAACCTGATGACTGCAACAGTGAAACACGAAGAACATCAAGAATTTCCTTCTGTTTCACAGCTCACTTTTTGTTAGACACACTTGTATTTTCTCATCAAAGAATCTTGATTTATGTTTTAGTCAGCTTGAGCTGACTAATGGTTTTGGCAAGTGGAAGGTGCCCTGAAGCTTTAGAATACGTTCAGTTGTTATACCCTACACTAAATATAACCCCATATAGCCGGGATACTTATTTGGACATGATGGTTTTCATACTGATCACTGCTACAGTAGCCTAAGCTGTACACAGATTGGGACTCCAAGCCCTTCAGAGCCTCTCTGCCATGGAAGACGGTGCTCCTCTGAAGGCTTAAGAGGATCGACAGTCTGCTAACACTGTTCCATTGAAACATTTTATGTACCCCTCACTTAAATAGTTAGACGTCATAACTTGCCATTGTTGGTAAGCTAAGTTATAATTAGTTTTCATTTAAGGCTGTGAGACGTACTTCCTGAAGTACTAGGTTTGATTCCCTTAACCCTCATTTACCTACTGTGTGACTCTGAGCAAGTCAGTTAATGAGACACTGCTCCCAGGCCACCACTGAAATGGGACCTTGTGTCCAGTGGACATACCTGATTAACACATGGGTATTATGATGATGATAATCACACCCCTCTTAGATAGTAAAGCTTGTACTGGTGTTAGGAAATATTTTTCACAAATCACCTATAGAAAGGATAGTCAGGTCACTGTGAATGAAAAGGTTTTTGGGTAAATACCTACATGGAAAAAATAAAGAAGTTATGTACTCACCATAAAGTTCCATGTGAGTTATTCATCTCGCCTTCATTCTTACAGATGGGTTCGAAGCTGATCCTCGGCTCTGAGTCGGCCTACTACAAAGCTCGAGGTCTTCAGACAGCTTGAGGCCAAGTCCCTATCCCATAATGCACTTTGAGTTACCTCAGATCTTGTTTGCTGTCTCTAATAATACCATATGCCATTTTATCACTTTTTTAGGTAAAAAACATAGACAGACAGAGCAACCATGATAAAAATAGTATCTTGGTCCTTGAAAAAACCCTGGAGGGGGTAGGAGGGTTGGAATTAAGAATGAAGGCAAGATGAACGTTATGGTGAGTACATAACTTCTACATGTGAAGTTGTTCTATCTCGCCGTTCATTCTTACAGATGGGTAGCATCCCAAGCACCATCTTTCTCGGGTGGCTCACGGGAGTATATTTTTCAGGACAGTAGAACCAAAGGAGGCCCTATCAACTTTGTAATGAGTGATAAAGGTATGAGGTTTTGACCAAGTGGCTGCTGCACAATTATTGTCTATAGGAAGCCTAGCAGAAAAAGCAGAGGATGTGGACACTGCTCTGGTAGAGTGAGCCTTAATTTTGTGTTGCAAAGGTAAATTGGAAGCTGAGTAAGTGAAAGTGAAGCAATCAGATAACCATTTAGATATAGGTTCATAGGTAGGTACTAGGCTATCGGCCCAAGGGTCTACGTAAGCCTAGCCAACAAGGTTCCCTGGCTTACGCCACCCAAGAAAGTTATTTTCCTGTGCCACTGTCGAGCAGAGACACAGAAGTGATCCCCGGGGTGTATTTCCTATTTCCCATCCACTCATCAAGATTTTTCTTGAAGAGTGCTAATGAAGAACTTTGCTTGACATAGATGGGTAGCCTGTTCCAGAGTTTGAGAAGTCTCTGGGACAGGAATCTATCCCTACAGCATGTCCTGTTTATTGTGGTGACAAGGTTTAGGTCCCTAGGGCGTGTAGCTCAGAGGGATTGGGATTTCTTTAGGTGTAGCATGTCCAACAGCTTTGGGTTTGACATAGCTTTATATGTTAGGCAGAAATCACCTCGGAGTAGGCGATATGCTACGGAGAAAAGCTGGAGTTTTTTGAGGTGGTCAGTGTAGGGCATTTGTTTGAGGCCAGTAATCCTCTTTGTGAGGTACTGATGATGATGGTGATAGTGTTGTTTTTGCCACTGGCATACCTTTCCTAGAATCTGAAAAGGAAACAAAAAGTTGTTCTGATATTCTAAAGTCTTTGGTTCTATCCAGGTAAAATCTGAGCTGTCTATGAACATCAAGCTTGTGCAGCATATACTTAAGTTGTTGGTGTGTTTGGGGAAAAACACTGGTAAATCTATGATTTGGTTAAGGTTAGCTTCAGTACAAAATTTAGGTAAGAATGAAAGATTTGTTCGCAGCGACACTCTGTCAGCATGAAAAACCAAATACGGAGGATTTATGGACAAAGCCTGTAGTTCTGATACTCTTCGGGCAGACGTGATGGCTACTAAAAAGATAGTCTTCCAAGACAGAAATTTCAAATCACATGAGGAAGCTGGCTCGAAAGGTGGGAGAATAATGCGTGAAAGCATTACATTTAGGTTCCATGGGGTATAAGGGGATTTCACTGGTGGTCTGAGGTGGAAGGTCCCTTTGAGAAAAGCTTTGGATAGCTTGTGTGACATTATGTTCAATCCCTGAAAGCCAAGATGAAAATGGTGGCAATCTGTACCCAAATTGTAGCTGCCGCCGCTCCTTTGTTGAAAAGCACAGTCAAAAATTCTAATATAGATGAAATAGGGGCTTGGTAGGGATCAATGTTATTCTGAGAAGCCCATAAAGAAAATCTCCTCCATTTGCTAAGGTAAAACTTCCTAGTATTGGATTTATGAGAAGATATTAAAATATGCTGCATTTCGTTTGAGAGGTTATGGAACATGGCTATGTTGGGAATTGGAGCAGCCAAGCTTTTAATTTTAGGGACTGAAGGGAGGGAAGAAGAGTCCCCAACGAATGCGTCAGAAAGTCTGGAACTGGGTCCAGAATCCAAGGTTCTTCCAAAAGATGAAGTTGAAGGAAGGGGAACCAAATCAGATGAGGCCAATGTGGGGCTATTAGAATGATGGTCCTTCTCAGAGATTTTGCTTTCTGTAGTACTTTGGGTATCAGGGGAATTGGTGGGAATGCATAGAGGAGACCTGGAGGCCAATCATGTACGAGTGCATCCCTTGGGGAATCTCCCTGAGGGGGAATCAGGGCAAAGTAGCTTCTGCATTTTGTGTTCACGTGGGAAGCAAAAAGATCGCAGCAAGGCTGGCCCCATCTGCAGAACATTCTCTCCGCTATCTCTTTTTTGAGGGACCACTCGTGAGGCAACAAAAAGTACAGTTGTGTACCTACCATAAATTAGATGTTCGAGTGTATTCACTGTTGCAGTCATTACTCTTGGGTTATCCTGCTGGCAGACTACACGCAGTCGGCCAGAATTCCAAAGTCTAGGTCCGCCGTCGGCTGCTGTCGCCTCTTCCCTGACGTCAGTGCGCCAGGGCTATAAAAGATGCAGCCGACGCCATTTTCTTCAGTTTTTCTTGCCCCAGATGTCAGGTGCCCCCAAATAGGTAAGCTGAAAAATATACCAATAAGAAATGCATGCACAAAAATAACATTTCCTTCATCTACAAGCAAATACACCAAAAAGGTTGTATAGGATAGAGAAGTGCAGATAAGTCCCAGCAAAGAGAAGGGGGATGGTGGGTGGGTAACCTGGACTGCAACAGTGAATACACTCGAACAGCTACATTTATGGTAGGTACAGAACTGTACTATGTTCATCGTGTTTCACTGTTGCAGTCATTACTCTTGGGTTGAATCCCAAATCTGAGGAAGTGTGGCTGGGCTAAATAGGATTAGGAGAGGCTATGGAGGCCATGCAGAACTGCAGTGGCGAAGCCTGCTCTGGACTTAGAGTAGAGAGGCAAGTGGTAGTGCTTTGTACAGGTGTGCACTGAACTCCAAGTTGCAGCCTCTAAGATTTCTTTGGTTGGTACTCCCCTGAGGAAGGCTGCTGAAGTGGCTGCTGCTCTGGTGGAATGAGGCCTAATGCCCGATTTGCCATGTTGAGAATAGCAGAAATGGATGCAATGGCCTATCCATTTAGAAATAGTCTGTTTTGAGATAGCCTTTCCTTGTGATCCTGAAGCATATGACACTAAAGGTTGCTCAGTCTTTCTGAAAGCTTTAGTTCTGTCCAAGTAGAAGCATAACTGCCTGTGTATGTCCAAAGAATGCAGAATTTTCTCACCCTTGTTCTGTGGATTTGGGTAAAAGGTAGGCAAGTGAATGGTTTGATTGAGGGCCACACTGGATACCACCTTAGGCATAAATGTAGGGTTTGTCCTCAGAAAAACCCTGTCTGGATGAAAAATGATGAAAGGTTCCACAGCCATGAGTGCTTGTAACTCCGAGACTCGCCTTGCAGAGGTAATGGCTAGGAGCAGAGCTGTTTTCCAGGATAAGAATTTAATATCCGCTGTTGATGCCGGCTCGAATGGAGGCAGTGTGAGTTTTTCCAAAACAAAATTGAGGTCCCAGGCTGGAATTGGTGCTCTCCTTTGAGGCCTAATGTTTTTGGCCCCTCTGAGGTACTGCCTTATTAAAGGATGAGAAAAGATAGGTGGTTCTGTATTGTAATGTGCAGAAATGGCAGAGGCATGAATCTTAATTGATGAGAAAAAAAGGCCTTTGTTCAGCATCTCAGTCAGGTATTGTAAAATCTGAGGAATGTTTGGTACAGACGTGTCAATGCCTTGTTCCTGGTTCCAAGCACAGAATCTCTTCCATTTTTCTGCATAAGATTTTCTGGTACTGGGCCTCCTGGCCTCCAAGATTACATCCATAACAGCTTTTGAAAGAGGAGTGTTCTGAATGGCTACATTATCCGCCATGCTGCCAGATTTAAGGTCCTGAGCTGGCTGTGCAGGATCTGACTGTTTTGTTGGGTCAGCAAGTGAGAAGTTTGAGGCAATATCCATGCCCGACCTTGAGACAAGCTCTTTAGGATTGGGTACCAGTGCTGGCGTGGCCAGTCTGGTGCAATCAGAATCAATTTTGGCTTCTCTTGCCTGACCTTTAGGAGTACTCTGGGAAGAAGAGGTAGTGGGGGAAAAGCATATACTGTTAGATTTTTCCAACTGAATGATAGGGCAACCACTTTCCATGCTTGCTTGTGGTAAATCCTTGTGCAAAATCTCTGCAATTGACAGTTGTAAGGGGGAGGCAAATAGATCTATGTCTGGTCAACCCCATTTCCTTATTATCATCCTGAAGACTTGTGGATCCAGTTTCCATTCGTGGGGATGCATGAGGTTTCTGCTTAGTTCGTCTGCCAGAGTATTTGTTTTTCCTGGCAGGAATTGTGCTTGCAGGTGAACTTGAAAAGCCAACGCTGTGTCCAATAAGGACATTGCTTGTCTGCAGAGGGGGTAGGAATGAGTACCTCCCTGCTTGTTTATGTACCACATGACCGTAGTGTTGTCTGTCTTTATCAGTAATTGTCCTGGATGAAGCAGGTCCTTGAAAGCTGTCAGGGCATTTTGAACAGCTAGCATCTCTTTTTGATTGATGTAAAGATGCATCTGGTTTGCAGGCCATGTGCCCTGAATACATTTTCCTGCCATATGGGCTTCCCAGGCATAATCTGATGCATCCTTTGTCAGTGTCTGTCTGGCTGTGGGTAAACTGAATGGCAGACCCTTGTTGTGGTGACAGGCTTCTGCCCACCATCGAAACTCCTGTTGTAGGCAGGGAATGAGTGCAATTACTGACTCCAGGCTGTGGCAATGCTGAGTCCAAACACTTTTCAGATACCATTGTAGTTTCCTCATATGTAGTCTGGCATATGGAATTAGTAGAATGCAGGATGCCATGAAACCCAAGGCCTGCAGGATTTTCCTTGCAGATAAGTGGGCTCTTGTTGCCAGTTTCTTGAAGTAAGTAGTCAGTTGTTTTTGCTTGTCTGGCGTGAGATAAGCCATCTGGGCAGTTGTATTTAAGCTTGCACCCAGGAATATTATCTCTTGAGAGGGCGCTAGTTTTGATTTATTTTCGTTTACTGTGTACCCTAGGCCAATTAGTAATCTTTTTACAAACGCCAGATGCTTTAGAAGAGTGTCTTTGTTCTCTGCTTGAATTAGGCAGTCGTCCAAGTAGGAATATATTTAAATTCCTTTTTGTCTGTAAAACGCAATTACTGGTGCCAGGCATTTTGTAAAGACCCTGGGCACAGTAGATAAGCCAAAGGGCAGTGCAGAGAATTGGTAATGCATTGAGCCAGCTATGAATCTGAGGTATCTTCTGCAAGATTGTCTGATAGGGACATGCAGGTATGCCTCTTTTAGGCCCAAAGTTACTAGCCAAGCCCTCTTGCCCAGCATGGGCAGTAGCTGCTGAAGAGTCAAATCTTGAATTTTGGAACTTCCAGAAACGTATTTAGTATAGACAGGTCCAGAATTGGTCTCCAGGTTTTGTCTTTCCTGGGTACTAGAAAAAGTCTGGAGTAAAATCCTTGCCCCTGCTCTTGTTGTGGTACTTGCTGAATGGCCCTCATGTCCACGAGGGCTGTAATTTGTTTTTGTGCCTCTGCCCATTGATTGTGTGGCAGGTCTGGCATGCCCTTTGACCTTGGTAGAGTGTGAAAATGGAACCTGTAGCCTTGGGACACTATGTTCAGAACCCATTTGTCTTGGGTAAACATGTGCCAATTTGATGAAAAAAGTGCTAGTTTTCCCCCTAAGGGGGCTGTCAAAAGAAAACTGCTTGGAACTGGTAGAGGAAAGTCATTGGGACTGTTTCCTGTAAGGCTGTGATTTGTCTTCTCTGTTTTTGGAGGTAGGAGCACCCCATTGTTTAGGCCTGTATGAGCCTTGGGGCTGAGATCTGCCTCTGGGACGCCTGTATCTGCCTCTTTGTGGTCTGTCTGAGACTGGAAAGGACCAATTTTTAGAAGGCCAGTTCCTGCTAAACCTGGGTGGCTGTATCTGTAAGAAATCCTTGACTGTCTGCAAGGATTTTGCTTTATCCTCCATTTTTTCAACACCTCTTCTACTTTAGTACCAAACAAAGTATCATGCTGTAATGGTGCATCTAATAATTTTCCTTTAACATGATCAGATTTTGTTCCTTTAACCAAGCATGCCTTCTAATAACAGAACCTGTAACAGCGGCCCTGCAGGAGGCCTCCAGTGAATCATAACCACATTGCAAAGTATGCTTTCCCACTTGTTCAGTTGCATGCAATAAATCCTGCAATTCCTTGTTCTCTGAACACTCAGTATTTGTCAACATTTTCTGTTTAAGTAGAGACAGTAAATATTGCTGATATTTAAGCATATGAAATTGACACTTTAAAGCCCTTACAGCCAGGGTGGCAGAAGTGTATACTATTTTCCCCATCTGTCTAGAGCCCTAGAATCCCTATCAGAGGGGACAGGGTTTTTTGCAGTGGAAGCCTTAACACCCTTGGGACCCTGAGAAATACTTTCTGGGTCAGCAGTGGGGTTTTTATATAGGAATATATGAGAATCCGGGACCCTGTAGTATCTGTCTGGCTTAGCAGGTGCAAGGGGTAAAGAGTCAGGGGACAGTCCGGACTCTGAAAATACATCATATACAATGTCTAGAACAGGGGGAATGGCAAGGGGTCTATGCTGAGGAAGAAGCAGGAAGTCTCTGAGCCTTTTCTTAGACTCAGAATAATCTTGGCTCTCCCAGTGGAAATGCTCCCTCATAGTATGCAGTTTCCCCAAAATAATAGTCCTCAGGAGGAGAGGCTGAAGGAATGGATTCTTCAGCATGAGAATCCTCATAGGGAAGCATGGAGTAATCCTGTTCAGAAGAGGAATCAGAGGAAATAGATACCTGATCAGAAGAATCATACTCTGTCTCTTGCCTAGGTCTCTTATCAGGAGGGGGATGGGAGCCCCTGATCAAAGTAATTAGGTCTTTGGCCATTTTGAGCATCTTTTTTTAGGCATGGAAGTCTGAATAAGAGAATGCTGTACTTGTTTCTTTGTCTTTAGAGCTGCTTTAGTCTTTGTCTTTGAAGCTGAGGATGGCTTAATATATAGTTGTGTAGGTCTGAAGACACCCTCAGAAGCCGATGCCTGCTCAGCGGCTCTGGACCCATCTGAGGGATTGATTTCCGAGTGTCCAATACCTTGAGTTTCCAGAGGCCCAGTCGGCTCCACGTGGGAGTCGGTAGCTGCCTGTGGCTCTGAAGTAGCGGGCGCCAGGGGCTGCGAAAGCGCCTCACTGAGAACCGGCGACTGGCCTAGAAGAGGCTTCGTCGTCGGTTTTGGACCTCGGATGCCTATCCTTGTGCTTGCGTTTTTTGTAAACTCCGGTTGTCGGCTGTTCCGCCGGCATTATATAATTAAATCTTCGGCCAAAGTAATGAAATGCAAAATCGAACCGACGCTTGATAGTGCCTTGGTTGAATCTAGCACAAAACCGACAGCTAGCAACAATGTGATCAGGGCCTAGGCAAGGAATACAGTAAGAGTGAAAATCCTTATGAGGTATTTGCTTCCCACAAGAAATACAATTGTTAACTTTTTCTGACATCAGTCTGGAGCAAGAAAAAAGTTTCCCCAACGGGGTACTTAGCTTTAATAAAGACTTTGGTTCTGAAATTCAGATTTGAAAATCTCAGGAGTCGGCCGACCGGCACTTGCGAACTGCTTTTGCTTCGGGCATCGCGCGGCAAGAAAGACTGAAGAAAATGGCGTCAGCTGCATCTTTTATACCCCTGGCGCACTGACATCAGGTGACAGCAGCCGAAACCAGACCTAGACTTTGGAATTCTGGCCGACTGCGGGTAGCCTGCCAGCAGAATAACCCAAGAGTAATGACTGCAACAGTGAAACACGATGAACATCTGCCCTGCTCAGTTTGTCTGCAATCACGCTGGATTTCCCCAGGATGTGCATTGCTATCAGAAAGTGCTGGGTGGATGTAGCCCACTGCCATACTCTTAGGGCCTCTTGACAATGGGGATAGGACCTGGTTCCTCCTTGTTTGTTCAAGTACCAGACCACTAACATGTTGTCTGTCTAAATCGTAATTTTCCCCAGAGGAAGAGAGTCCTGAAAGTACTGCAACCCCAAGAGTACTGCTCTCATCTCCAGGATATTGATATGCAGATGTGTCTCTTATTCGGTCAATGTGCCTTGGGCTGTTCTTCCCTGAAAATGCTCCCTCACCCTATCAGGGAAGCATCCCGTGGTCACTGTGGCCGATGGTGAGGGAAGGATAAAAAGGATGACCTATTGTTACTTGAAGAGAGGTCAACCACCAACAAAGTTCCTTTTTGCATGTGTTTGTTACAATAATGAGATGAGACATTGGGAGCTCTTGATAAGACCATTGAGTGAAGAGCAGCCATTGTACAATCCGCATGTGCATGCGCCCCAATGGTATCGCTATTACTGCAGCTGCCATTATCCCTAACTATTTCAGTACTTCTGATGCTGGAGCCTTGTCTCTGGATATGATGTTCTGGATTTGCTGACGAAGCAGTAATATCCTTTCTGCTGGAAGTTTTAAAGTGGTGGTGCTGGTGTCCAACTCTGCTCTGATAAAAACGATATGTTGCGATGGCAACAAGGGAAATTTTTCTGAATTTATGGTAATTCCCAGTTGATTGCAAAGAGTAAGAGTGGTGTCTCTGGCTTGTATTAGCTGATGCCTGGTGGTGGCAGTGAGGAGCCAATCGTCTACGTACGGAAACAGCTGGAATCCTAAACGCCTCAGGTGAGCCGAGACCACTGCCATACATTTGGTGAACACTCTGGGGGCTGTAGTGAGACCAAAGGGCAGGGCTTGAAACTGGTAATGATTGGCTCCCAGCCGGAAGTGCAGATGATCCCTGGATGGTCTGCCCATTTTTATATGGTGGTACGCATCCTGGAGATCTATCGAGCACATCCAATTGTCCTTCCCTAAGAAGGGAAGTATCGACTGAAGTGTGACCATCTGGAACTTCTCTTTCTTGACAGATCTCTTTAGTCTGCTGAGGTCCAAAATAGGTCTCCAGTCCCTTGTCTTTTTTGGAACTAAAAAGAATCTTGACTAAGTTCCGGATACTGTCTGGTCTGCTGGGACTGGTTGGATGCCTCTTTTTCTTAGCAACGTTTGGCTGTCTACTGTTGCTTGTTCCCTGTAACTGGGTGGAATGTCCAGGAATTTTGTTGTCAATGGAGGGGGGATGGCAAAGGGAATAATATATCCTATGAAAACTATACTTTGCACCCAGTTGTCGTTTGTTATTTTGAGCCAGATGACTGGATACAAAGATAAGCGACCCCCGAATGCCTCCAGAGTAGGACAGTCGGGCCTCCTTTCAGAAGCGCTGGTAGGGCTTCCCAAAGAATTGGTCTCTGTTGGCCTGGTTTTGCAGACCCCCTCTGCCACGAGGGTGGCATCTTCCATTATTGCCCACTCCTCTGCCCCTGGAGGGGCATTCACCACGTGTCCAGAAAGGCTCCTTGGGCTTTCGGAACTACATCTTTCCTCCCTTCTGACCCTTGGGCTAGGGTCTAGTAGGGGTGGAAAAATGGACTCTGACAGCAGACAGAGTCTTTCCTTCCTGCTCACACCTGGTCAAAGTTTCCTTAACTTTGGGCCCAAAAATGGACGAGCCATAAAAAGGGATGTTGACAAAGGATGACTTAAAGGGCTCCGCAAAGGAACATAAGCGCATCCAGGAGTCTCTCCTGAGAGCAATTCCTGTATCTGATGCCCTACTTGTTCCATCAGCTGCATATGAGATGAGACGCATGGACGACTTCACTATGGAATTAAGGGTAGTAAGCTGGGAGGCAACTTTGTCTGAAGCTCCTTCACCTACCGTACCCTGAAGAGTATCTCCAAGCTCTTTAAGGAGGTCTCTTTGCAGTCTTGTGAAATGTGTAAGATAGTTCAGTGAATGCATGGCAAACGTCACTGAACTACACATGCGCTTCCCGTATTTATCCATGATCCTAAACTCTCTGTTAGGAGGATGGATAGAGGAAGAAGTTTCTGACATTTCCTTTTTGGTGGCTGCCGCCAACACCATGGCATCAACAGGCACTCCCTTAGTGAGAAAAGACTTATCCTGACGGGCAGAAATAAATTTATTGGGCCTCTTAGGGACAGACTCCATGGTGTCCGGAGACTCCCATGCCCTTCGTGAGACCAGCTCCATGAGCTCATCAAAGGGTGGAGACACCCAAGAGGTGGAGAGTTGAGACCCAAAAGCCTTCAGAAGAACCGACTCATCTTCAGCAGGGTTGGTGGGCTTCCAGCCACCCCTCTGCTTAAGGATTTCTAATATATCTGCAAATGAGATCTCTTCAGAGGGGGACTGTGGGGACCTTTCTGATTCATGTAAGTCAGTGTCAGATGTGAGAGACTCATGTGGGGAGTCTAGATGCTTCCTCTTGCAAATTCTCTTCCTGGGAACTTCTGATGAGGTCTCGGAAGAGCAGGGGCCACCCAATGGGGCTTCCTGAGGCTCAGGGTCTCTACGTTTCAAAGGGATTTGTGAGGCAGAAGTGGACACAGGCGCTTTTGGGGAAGAGGTAGTTGGTCCTTAAGTTGTGGATGTCCTGGGGGACATTACACTCCTCATGGCTTAAAAGGTACCTCTGCTCTGATGAGAAGGAACCGCTGGATCCGAAGAAACAACCGATCCCCTCGGCAATGGGAACAGTGGGATCCGAACCAGAGGTAGGAGCCAAACTCATCCAAGCTGAGGCCCCATGAGGCAAAGTCAGAACCTGATAGGTCAGTCCGACTATCCTCCCTAGACCCGACTGGAGAGTGTCGGCTCCTAGACTCCTCAATGGGCGCTGAGGAAGTCTGAGTACATGGAACCGATGGCACTGGAGCAGGCAACGGCTCTGACGGCTCCACAATCATCAGGTCCAACTCCTCCAGCTCTAATGGACCGGTATGGCTCGGAGGAGGAAAAGAAGTTGAAGGAATAACAGTTTTCGGTTCCAAAACCACTTGGGTCGTAGCCGATAAAAATTTAGCAAACGCCGGTGCCTGTAGCAGCTTCTGCACCACACGATCCACATCCAAATCGGACAGGCTAATTGAGGACTGAGATGAATGTATGGAGGGTGGTACCGACTGGAGAATAGGAGGTTTTAGTACTTCGGAAACAGGTTCCAGGACTGGGGACCAGCTCCGGAAAGACAAGACACTCAGATCCAAAGGCTGTGGAGCCAATGTCAACGGTTTCTTCGATTTTGACAAATCAGATGAAGAAGCCTTAGAAGACTTAGGAGACTGGCTAGATTTATCCTGGTCGCTCAAAGCTTCCTGAAAAGAAGATTTCAGAAGTCCTCTATCAATGAGTTTTCTTTTCCTTTCATGTAGTACCCTACTTGAAAAGGAATGGCAAATGGAGTAGCTTTCTTGCAAGTGCAAAGCTCTGAGACAATAAACACAATTTACGTGACTTATCTGTCACTGACATCTTTTGTCCACATTTTGGACATTTTTTAAACTCAGACTTGGGATGTTTGTCTTTTTCTTGGTCAGCCATGCCAAATCCTAAAAATATCTAACTGTACACCAACAGTATCAAAGAAGAATGCGCGCACACACACACACACACACACACACACACACACACACACACACACTCACACACACACACACACACACACACACACACACCCTAGCAATCTTAAACTACAGAAATTAGCCCTTAAAAAACAAATGGGCTGTATTATGAATAAATGTAATCTAACTAAAAATACAAAAAATAGTAAAGCTTATACGACCTGAGCCAGTAGAACAACCTCGTAGCAGAAGCGGCAAATGAGATCTGGGTATCTAGCGCCAGGCATCATAGGATACAGGAGGGCCTCGAGCCAGTAAGCAGCTCTCGATCTTTTGAAGATGGCCGAGTCGGAGCCCAGGATCGGCTCCGAACCCAACCAGCAAGAATGAAGGCGAGATAGACATCTTAATATTTAAAGTTATAACTATCAATAACTATTAATATGCAAGACAAAGTTTACAAATTTTTTAGAAATTTTTTTGAAAAAAAAAAGCTATACTGGCCCGAGCTGTGCTAGGAAACCTCCGATCTGTTGCAGTGGCAAACTAGATCTGAGGTAACTCAAGGTTTATCATGGGACAGGGAGGGACTTGGCCTCAAGCAGTCTGAAGACCTCAAGCTTTGTAGTAGGCCGACTCGGAACAGAGGATCAACCCCCAAACCCATCTGTAAGAATAAACGGCGAGATAGAACAACTTCACATCTCCTGTTTTAAAAAATGGAAATGTATAGAGCATCCAAGCCTACTTTTGGGCACACATGTTCAGACAGGATTGCGTGCATTTATCACGATCAGGGAAGAGAATTTTTGCAGCAGGTATTTTGCAATATTTGACAAACACTAGGCAGGATTTTTGCCAAGCTGAAAATTTAGCAGTTCAGAGATAGCAACATTTGATTCATCTCTGATGGCTGTTAATGCTAGGAGCATTAATAATAAAGTTTTTTATTGGAAAATTTACTATGTTCCCACAACATTGATGTTGTTATTGTTTGTGAAACATGGTTAAAGAACAATGAATGGAAATCAGTTCTGTCAGGGTATAAATGTTTTTACTGTAACAGACATTCTAACAAAAAAAAAAAAAACAGATGGAGATGTTATGATACGAATAAAGATACTTATGAGACCTGTGATTATTACATGTTCAATGATAACACTAATACTACAGGTTGTGTAACTGTGACAATAAAGACAACCTTGGAACATAACAATTGTTGGAGTGTATAGACCACCAAATTCAAGTGCAGATGACCTAGAGGAATTCATACATTACTTGCATGAAACACAGGAGGGAAAAATAACATTAGTTGGGGACTTAAATTTACCAGAAACAGACTGGAATAATATTGATTCAACAATGTTAGTAAGGAAATTATTCACAACATATATTCAGGAATAACAATTGCTTCAGATTGTAAAAACCTACCAGGGGGGTGGAACATACTAGACATTTTTGTGTTCCTACAGAAATTACTGTTTCTTCAAGTCAAGTTTTACCACCACTGATGTGCAGTGATCACGGGGTTACAAAGGATAATTTGTTGCTAGATAATTCTGCCAAACTGAAATCTAAACCAATGCACAGAAGGTTAACTATAGCCATATGGAAGTAAAACAGTCACTATGTAAAAAGTACAGTTGTGTACACTTACCATAAATGTAGATGTTCGAGTGTATTCACTGTTGCAGTCATCACATTCAGGTTATCTGCTTGCAGTAGCCCTCAGTCAGCCTGATTATCAAAGTCTTGAGTCCTGCGTTGGTTGCTGTCTCATCTTCCATGACGTCATGTCGTCAGGGGTATGCAGCCGACGCCATTACATCAGTTTTTCATGCCCCAGATGTCAGGTGCCCCCCTAATGGGAAGAAGTCAGGGGACTGGAGGGAGGGTAACCAGGACTGCAACAGTCAATACACTCGAACATCTACATTTATGGTAAGTGTACACAGCTGTACTATGTTCTTCGTGTTTCTCTGTTGCAGTCATCACATTTGGGTGGATTCCCAAAGCCTAAGGATGGGAGGAGGAATTTAGATAGCATTAGGACCAGCTATCAGGTCCTTCAAGACTGCAGTGGCAAAACCAGCTCTGGATTTAGAGAAAATTGGCAAATGGTAATAATTGGTGAAAGTATATACAGAACTCCAGGTAGCAGCTTCTAGGATGTCCCTGGTAGGGACACCTCTGAGAAAGGCTGTAGAGGTAGATGCAGCCCTGGTAGAATGTGGTCTTATCCCCTGTGGGATAGGTTTTCAATGGTGCTTATAGCAAAAATGAATGCAATGGCCTATCCATTAAGAAATTGTTTGCTTTGAAATGGCCTTCACCTCTGCCCAGGCAGTAAATGCCACCAGCAACTGTTCAGATTTCCTGAGAGGTTTAGTCCTGTCCAAGTACAATCTAAGTTGTCTGTGCACGTCTAAGGAGTGCAATATACATTCCCCTTTGTTCTGTGGATTAGAAAATAAGGTTGGCAAATGAATGGATTGATTAAGAGACACACTGGGTACTACCTTGTGCATGAAGGAGGGATTGATCCTGAGGGACATCCTGTCCGCATGAAAGATGATGAAAGGCTCCACTGCCATAACGGCCTGTAATTCAGACCCCCTTATTGCTGAAGTGATGCCTAAAAAGAAGGCTGTTTTCCAAGAAAGGAATTTCAACTCTGCACTTGCAGCTGGCTCAATAGGAGGCAGAGTGAGTTTTTCCAATACAAAGTTAAGGTCCAATGCTGGAGTTGGGGCTCTCCTGGGTGGTCTTAAGTTTTTGGCCCCTCTGAGGAACTGCTTGGGCAGTGGATGAGGGAAGAGGGGTGGCTCTGTGTTGTAATGAGCTGAAATGGCAGAGGCATGAATTTTGATGGAGGAAAAGGAAAGGCCCTTGTGAAGCATCTCAGTTAAGTATTGAAGAATCTGAGGTAAATTGGGCACTGCTGTGCCCATCCCCTGAGCTTGGTTCCAGGAACAGAATCTTTTCCATTTTTCAGCATAAGAGTTTCTAGTACTAGGCCTCCTTGCCTCCAGAATGAGATCCAGCACTTGTTTACTGAGGGACGGTAATGGAGAGTTCAGGTAATTAGCCAGGCTGCCAGGTTCAGGGTTTGAAGCTGAGGGTGCAGAATCTGGCCCTCCTACTGGGACAGCAGGGTAGGGGTCTGGGGCAGGTGCCATGGAGCCAGCAGTGACACACTGTGCAAGAGGGGGCACCAGTGTTGGCGTGGCCAGTCTGGTGCAATCAGTATCATCCTTGGTTTGTCCTGTTTGATCTTTAGTAGTACTGTGGAGAGGACAGGCAGAAGAGTAAAGGCATAAACTGATGGATTTTTCCAGGTGAAGGACAGGGCATCCTCTTTCCAAGCTTGCTTGTGGGGAGTCCTTGTGCAGAACTTGTCCAATTGGTACTTCTGGGGGAGGCAAAGAGGTCTATATCTGGGCTCCCCCATTTGTTTATCAACATGTTGAATGTCTTTGGTTCCAGTTTCCACTCGTGTGGGTCCATGAGATTTCTGCTTAGTTCATCTGCCAGTGTATTTAGCTTTCCTGGCAGGAATTGAGCCTGTAGGTGCACTTGGTAGCTCAAGGCTGTGTTCCACAGAGGCATGGCTAGTCTGCAGAGAGGGTATGAGTGGGTTCCCCCCTGCTTGTTTATGTACCACATAACAGTGGTGTTGTCCATGTTTACCATTAATTCTCCTGGAAGAATGTGGTCCTTGAAGGTTGTCAGAGCATTCTGTACAGCTAACATTTCTTTTTGACTGATATGCATGTGCATTTGACTTGGGTTCCATTTGCCCTGAATGCACTTCCTTGCCAAGTGAGCCCCCCATGTGTAGTCTGATGCGTCTGTTGTTAGGGTTTGGGTGGCAGGGGGTAGAGTGAATGGCAGTCCCTTGTTTTGGTGGCAGGCCTCTGCCCAACAAAGGAACTCCAACTGTAGGCAAGGTATGATAGGAATCACTGCTTCTAGATGCTGAGAATGTTGACAGCATAGGCTTTTTAGATACCACTGTAGTTTCCTCACATGCAGTCTTGCATATGGAATTAGTAGAATGCAGGAGGCCATGAACCCCAAGGCTTGCAGCCATTAGTTTAAAGTAAGCTGTCAAATGAACTTGTTTCTCTGGCGTGAGGAAAGCCATCTGGGAAGTTGTGTTCAAGCTTGCTCCCAGGAATACAATTTGTTGGAAGGGTACCAGATGTGATTTATTTTCGTTTATGGTGTACCCCAGAGACGTTAGCACCTTTTGTACAAACACCAGATGATTCAAAAGTATGTCCTGGCTTTCTGCCTGAATTAGACAATCGTCCAGGTATGGGTATATTTGAATATGTCTTTGCCTGCAAAATGCAAAGACTGGAGCTAGGCACTTTGTGAATACCCTGGGCGCAGTAGATAAGCCAAAGGTCAGTGCAGAGAAAGTACAGTTTTGTACCTACCATAAATGTAGATGTTCGCGTGGTTATGCTGCTGCAGTCATCACACTTGGGTTATCCTGCCGTCAGGCGGTCCCGCAGTCGGCCTGAATTCCAAAGCCTTGGTCCGGCGTCAGTTGTTGTCTCTTCTTCCCTGACGTCAGTGCGGCAGGGGTATAAAAGAGGCAGCCAACGCCATTTTCTTTAGTTTTTCTTGCCCCAGATGTCAGGTGCCCCAAACTAAGAAGGTAAAATAAGAAGCTTGCAAAACATACCTTAGTGCAAAACAATGGTACTAGTTGTAAGCAAATACACCATATAGACATGCATCCCAAAGGCTGAAGTACATGGAGGTATAAGAAAAGCCTTGTTAGGTAGAGGGGATGGAGGGAGGGTAACCTGGACTGCAGCAGCATAACCACTCGAACATCTACATTTATGGTAGGTACAAAACTGTACTATGTTCATCGTGCTATGCTGCTGCAGTCATCACACTTGGGTAGAGTCCCAAAGCTATGGCTGGGTGGTAGGAGCTAAACTGGGTTAGGTGCAGCTAAGATGCCCTGCAGAACTGCAGTGGCAAACCCAGCTCTGGTTTTTGAGTACAGAGGAAGGTGGTAATGCTTGGTGAAGGTGTGCACTGAACTCCAGGTAGCTGCCTCCAGAATGTCCTTTGTTGGGACTCCTCGGAGGAAGGCTGCTGAGGTTGCTGTAGCCCTGGTAGAGTGAGACCTAATACTAGCAGGCACTGCTTTCCCATGGTGTGAGTGGCAAAAGCAGATGTAATGTGCTATCCATGTGGAGATGGTCTGTTTTGAAATCGCCTTTCCATCTGAGCCTGGTGCATAGGATACAAGGAGTTGGTCAGATTTTCTGAAGGCCTTTGTCTTGTCCAAATAGTAACGTAACTGTCTGTGAATGTCCAAAGAGTGAAGGAGTCTTTCTCCTTTATTCTGTGGGTTTGGATAAAAGGTGGGCAAGTGTATGGTCTGATTGAGAGCCACACTGGATACTACCTTTGGCATGAAGGAAGGGTTGGTGCACAAAGATACTCTGTCCTGATGGAAAATGATGAAAGGTTCCACTGCCATAAGTGCCTGCAGTTCTGAGACTCTGCATGCTGAGGTGATAGCCAGCAGCAGGGCTGTCTTCCATGACAAGTATTGAAGCTCTGCTGAAAAGGCTGGTTCGAAAGGAGGGAGTGTTAACTTTTCCAGAACAAAATTTAGATCCCAAGTTGGAGTTGGTGGTTTTTTGGGGGTCTTATATTTTTTGCCCTTCTGAGAAACTGCCTTAGCAAAGGATGAGAGAAAATGGGAGGAACCGTGTCATATTGAGCTGAAATGGCTGAAGCATGGATCTTTATGGATGAGAAAGAAAGGCCTTTGTGTAGCATCTCAGTTAGATATTGGAGTATGTGCGGAATATTTGGGATGCCAGGATTTAGGCTTCTGGCCTGGCTCCATACACAAAATCTTTTCCATTTGTCTGAGTAAGTTTTTCTGGCAGTGGGCCTCCTGGCCTCCAAAATGACATTCTGGCCGTCCTTTGAGAGAAGTGTTGTTTGATAAGTTAAGGTATTTTCCATGCAGCTAGATTTAAGGTCCTTAGCTGACTGTGAAGGATCTGAGAGTTTTGTTGGGTTAACAGCAGAGGGAATTGAGGTAAGATCCATGGAGGGCTGCGAGTCAAGTTTTGTAGAGGTAGGTACCAGTGTTGACGTGGCCAGTCCGGAGCAATGAGGATCATCTGTGGTCTCTCTGATCTGGCTTTCAGTAATACATGGGTCAGTAGAGGCAGAAGTGGGAAGGCGTAGACTGACAATGCTGCCCAACTGAATGATAGGGCATCTACTTTCCAGGCCAGGGGAGGATAAGTCCGTGTGCAAAATTTTTGTAGCTGGCAATTGTTGGTTGAGGCAAACAGATCTGTCTGGTGGTCCCCACCTTTGAGTTATCATTGAGAATACTTGTGGGTGTAGTCTCCACTCATGAGGGTCTGTCAAATTTCTGCTTAATTTGTCTGCCAAAATGTTTTCTTTTCCTGGCAGGAATTGTGCTTGCAGTTGTACTTGGTAAGTTAATGTTGTGTTCCACAAGTCCATTGCCTGTCTGCATAGTGGGTAGGAGTGTGTTCCTCCTTGTTTGTTTATGTACCACATAACTGTGGTGTTGTCTGTCCTTATTAGAAGTTGTCCTGGATGCAAAAGGTCCTTGTAGGCTGTTAGTGCATTTATTACAGCTAGCATCTCCTTTTGATTGATGTGTAGTTGCCTTTGGTTTGCAGACCATTTGCCTTGTATGCAGTGTCCTGCCATGTGTGCACCCCAGGCGTAGTCTGATGAATCTGCTGTCAAGGTTTGGTTTGGTGGAGGTGAGACAAAAGGAAGGCCCTTGTTTGCTTGGCATGCTTGAGCCCACCATAGAAACTCTTTTTGAAGGCAGGGAATGAGAGTTATAGTTGCTTCGAGGCTGTGTCTGTGTTGGGACCATACACTTTTTAGGTACCATTGTAGTTTTGTCATATGCAGCCTTGCATAAGCAATTAGAGGAATGCAGGATGCCATGAACCCCAATGCCTTCAGGAATTTCCTTGCAGTGAGCTGGGTAGAAGTTGCCATCTTTTTGAAGTACTGAGCCAGTTGTTTTTGCTTGTCTGGCGTGAGGTAAGCCATCTGGGCCATTGTATTCAAGCTGGCACCCAGGAAAATTATTTCTTGTGAGGGTATTAGTTTTGACTTTTTTTTGTTTACTGTGTACCCTAGGCAACTTAGCAACTTTGTTACAAATGCCAGATGCTGTAGTAGGATGTCTTTGCTGTCCGCTTGGATCAGGCAGTCGTCCAGATATGGATAAATTTGTATTCCTCGCTGTCTGCAGTATGCAATTACTGATGCCAGGCATTTCGTGAATACTCTGGGCGCAGTAGATAAGCCAAAGGGCAATGCAGAGAATTGATAATACGTTGTGCCTGCCAAAAGTCTGAGGTATCTTCTGCAATCTTGTCTGATAGGGACATGCAGGTATGCCTCTTGGAGGTCCAATGTTACCAGCCAAGACTCCTTGCCCAGCATGGGAAGAAGCTGCTGTAGTGTGAGCATTTTGAATTTGGGAATGTCCAGGTACGTGTTTAGAATTGAAAGGTCTAAGATGGGTCTCCAGGCTTTGTCCTTTCTTGGTACTAGAAACAGTCTTGAGTAAAATCCTTGACCTTGCTCTTTTGCAGGTACCTTTTGAATTGCTTTCATGTTCATGAGAGCTGAAATTTGCTTTTGTGCCTCTGCCCATTGGTTTGTTGGCAGATTTTGGCATGCCTCTCATCCGTGGTAAAGTGTGAAAATGAAATCTGTAGCCTCGGGTAATAATATCCAGAACCAATTTGTCCTTTGTTATGATGTGCCAATTTTGTGGGAAAAGAGCCAGTTTTCCTCCTAGAGGTGCTGCCTGCGCAATTTTGCTTGGCAGGCAAAGAGGAAAGTCATTGAGTTTGTTTTCTGAAGGGTTGAGAGCTGTCGTCTCCCCCTCTTTGAGTTGTTGTTTGCCATTGTCTAGGCCTGAAGGTACCCTATGCCTGGCCTCTGCCCCTAGGGCGCCTGCCCATTTGGGGTCTGTCTGAAGCAGGAAAGGACCAGTTTTTTGATGGCCAGTTTCTGCTGAAAAGAGGAGGTTGTACCTGTAAAAAATCTTTAACTGTTTGCATTGATTTTGCTTTTTCTTCCATCTTTTTTAAAACTTCCTCTGCTTTGACACCAAATGACGCATCCTTTTGCAGTGGAGCATCCAGTAACTTTGCCTTGACATGTTCTGGTAAGGTCTGCTCTTTTAGCCAAGCATGTCTATGTATTACAGACCCTGTGACTGCTGCTCTACATGAGGCCTCCAAAGAATCAAAACCACACTGCAAGGTATGTTTTCCCACTTGTTCTGCTGCATGCAACAAATCTTGCATCCCTTTGAAATCTAGTTGATCTGTTTGAGGGATCATTTTCTGTTTTAACTGAGTAAGCAAGTACTGCTGGTATTTAATCATGTGGAATTGGCAGTTTAATGCCCTCATGGCCAAAGTGGCAGAGGTATACACTTTTTTCCCCCATCTTTCTAATGCCCTGGAATATCTTTCTGCAGATAGTATCTGTCTTCATAGAGAGGGAAGGGGTAATCCTGTTCCTCAGAGCCTGCTGTGGAAATGGATTCCTGGTCAGAAGGAGGTAAATCTTCCTCCAGTCTAGGCCTTTTGTCAGGAGGGGGCTGGGAACCTCTGTTAAGGGTAATCAGGTCCTCCGCCATTTTGAGCATCTGTTTTTTAGGCATAGGGGCCTGTGTGGGAGTCTGTGGACCCGGTTTCTTAACCTTTGGAAGCTTAGCATATGACAACGGAAAGAGTCGTCGGTTTAAAGACACCTTCTGAAACCGAAGGCCTGTCCATAGTCTCCGGATCGCCGCCAGGGCTGGCGTCCGTGAGTTGAGGAGGAACCGGCTCCAGTGGGCCAGTAGATTCTGACTGAGAGGTAGTCGTATTTTCTAAATCTGCGGTAGTCAGGGGCTGCGTAGGCGCCTCACTGAATACCGAACATCCGGCGGCAGGCCTAACCGAGACCTCAGTGTCTGGTCTAAGTCTAGGCTGCTGGTCTTTGTCCTTGCGTTTTTTAAACACAGTGGTAGTCGGAGGTTCCAACGACATAATGTAGTTGAATTTTCTGCCAAAATAATGTCGGGCGGTATCAGCCCGACGCTTAATAGTGCATTTATTGAACCTAGCGCAAAACCGATAACCAGAAACGTTGTGGTCTGGGCCTAGGCAAGGAATGCAATAAGAATGAAAATCCTTATGACGTATTTGCTTCCCACAAGAAATACAATTATTAACTTTGTCTGACATCGGTCTGAGGCAAGAAAAGTTTCTAACGGGTACTTAGCTTTATAGAAGACTTCGGCTGAAATTCTGTTCGAAAATCTCAGGAGCTGGCCGACCGGCACTTGCGAACTGCTTCTGCTTCGGGCACTGCGCGGCAAGAAAGACTGAAGAAAATGGCGTCGGCTGCCTCTTTTATACCCCTGCCACACTGACGTCAGGGAAGAAGCGATGACAACTGACGCCGGACCAAGGCTTTGGAATTCAGGCCGACTGAGGGACCGCCTGACGGCAGGATAACCCAAGTGTGATGACTGCAGCAGCATAGCACGATGAACATCTGATAGTGCATGTAGCCTGCTTTGAAGCGTAGGTATCTTCTGCAAGATTCCCTGATTGGGATGTGCAGGTAGGCTTCCTTTAAATCCAGTGTTGCCAACCAGGCATCCTTGCCTAGCATAGGAAGTAAAGTACAGTTTTGTACCTACCATAAATGTAGATGTCCGAACTGGATAGCATCTGCAGTCATAACAAATGGGTTGTCCTGTCGTCAGGCAGTCCTTCGGTCGGCCGGATTCCAAAGTCTGGGTCCGGCTTCGGCTGATGTCGCACTTCACCCGACGTCATCTCTGCTGGTCTCCGGGTATAAAGGCATCAGCCGACGCCATTTTCCTCAGTGTTTCTTGCCCCAGATGCCAGTTGCCCTCTTGGAAGGCTAAATTTTGGATAAATGCCAATGTTTCCAAAAAGATAGAAGGCAAACACAAAAATAAGCATGTATGTACATATATACAAACAAATACACCATAAGAGACTCCCCCCCCCCCCAGCTAGCTATTTGGAGGGTAAATACCCTAGGAGTACCACAGAAGGGAAGGAGGGAGGGTAATCCTGACTGCAGATGCTATCCAGTTCGGACATCTACATTTATGGTAGGTACAAAACTGTACTATGTCCTTCATGGATGCATCTGCAGTCATAACAAATGGGTAGAATACCATAGCCAACTAGGGAGGAGGAAGAAGAAATTATGGTGTGGTTAGGATCCCTTGCAGTACAGCAGTGGCAAACCCTGCTCGGGATCTAGAATACAGAGGTAAATTATAATGCTTGGCAAATGTATGCACGGAGGTCCAAGTAGCCGCCTCAATAATGTCCTTGGTTGCCACTCCTCGTAAGAAAGCTGTGGTAGTGGCTGTAGCCCTTGTAGAATGAGGCCTTATGTTCTGTGGAATTGGTTTTCCATGGTAGGAGTAACAGAATCTTATGCAATTTCCTATCCATTTGGAGACTGTCTGTTTGGAAATTGCTTTTCCTTCCTTTCCTGTTGCATAGGCTACAAAAAGCTGGTCAGTTTTTCTGTTACTTTTGGTTCTGTCCAGGTAGTAGCGTAGCTGTCTATGTACATCCAAGGTATGCAGCATTCTTTCCCCTCTGTTTTGTGGATTGGGGAAGAAGGTAGGTAGGTGGATTGCCTGGTTTAAAGACACTCTGGATACCACCTTAGGCATAAATGTAGGATTAGTTCTCATGGACACCCTATCTTGATGGAAGGGTTGTACTGCCATTAAGGCCTGTAGTTCAGAAACCCTCCTTGCTGAGGTAATTGCCAGTAGGAAAGCAGTTTTCCATGACAGGTGCTGTAGATCTGCTGTTGCTGCTGGTTCAAATGGAGGGAGTGTCAACTTTTCTAGCACAAAGTTCAAGTCCCATGCTGGTAATGGTGGTTTCCTAGGAGGTTTTACATTCTTGATCCCTCTGAGGAACTGCCTGAGTAGAGGATGTGAAAAGACAGGTGGATCAAAGCTGTATTCTGCTGAAATAGCTGATGCATGTATCTTGATGGAGGAATAGGACAGGCCTGTATGTAGAAGCTCTGCCAAATACTCCAGAATGTTAGCAATATCTATATTCGACACATCTTTTCCTCTTTCAGCACTCCAAATGGCAAACCTCTTCCATTTTCCTGCATAGTTCCTTCTTGTTGAAGGTCTGCGGGCTTCAAGGATAATGTCTTTTACCCTTTGGGAAAGATTTGGATTAGTTGCTGCTATGTGATGTTCCAGGCAGTCAGTTGCAAAGTTTTTAGGTTTGGATGCATGATGCTGTAGTTGTTCTGAGTTAACATCAAAGGCATCAGGGGTATAGACCACATTTTCTCCTGAGACATGCTCCTCAGCAATGGGTACCAGTGTTGTCTTGGCCAGTTCGGAGCTATCAGGATTATCCTTGGACGTTCCTCTTTGATTTTTAGTAATACCTTGTGTATCAAAGGAAGAGGTGGAAATGCATATGCTGTCAGACCTTTCCAGCTGAAGGAGAGCGAATCCACCTTCCATGCAAGTGGGTGGAATGTCCTTGTGCAGAATTTTTTGAGCTGGTGATTGAGAGGGGAAGCGAATAGATCTATTTGTGGCATTCCCCATTTCTTTGTGATGGTCTTGAAGATGTCCGGGTGTAGCATCCATTCGTGAGCATCCGAGGTGGTTCTGCTTAACATGTCTGCTAGGGTGTTCTCTTTTCCCGGTACAAATATTGCCTGTAACTGGATGTTGTAGCTGAGTGCCAGATTCCATAGGTCCAAAGTCATTCTGCATAGGGGGGTATGAATGAGTGCCTCCCTGTTTGTTGATGTACCACATGACTGTGGTGTTGTCTGTCCTTATCATCAAATGGCCTTCTTTGAGGAATGGTCTGAATTTTTGGATTGCCAGTTTTACTGCCAGCATTTCTTTTGGTTTATGTGCAGGTGCAGCTGGTCCTGAGTCCACAATCCTTGTACGCATTTGTCCAGCATGTGCGCCCCCCATCCTAGGTCTGAGGCGTCTGTTGTGATGGTTTGGCTTGTTCGAAAGTTGTGGAAGGGTAGGCCTGGGTTTGACTGGCATGCTTGAGCCCACCATAGGAACTCCTGTTTTAGGCATGGGATTAGTGGTATTTCTGCTTCTAGGCTGTGCCTGTGATGAGACCATAAATTCTTTAGGTACCACTGTAGTTTTCTCATATGCAGTCTGGCATGTGGGACCAAGATTATGCATGATGCCATGAAGCCCAAGGCCTGCAGAACTTTTCTTGCTGTTAGTTTGTTCTGTTTTGTTAATGCCAAGAAGTAAAGAGGGAGTTCTTTTGTTTTTCTGCAGTTAGGAATGCCATTTGTTTTACTGTGTCCAATTCCGCGCCCAAGAATGTTCTTGTTTGGGATGGTATCAGCCTTGACTTTTGTAAATTGACTGTGTATCCCAGGGCTTGTAGCAAGTAAATGACCCTTTGTAAATCTGTTGTCAGCTTGCTTTTGTTGTCCGCTTGTAGCAGGCAGTCGTCCAGGTATGGATAAATTTGGATTCCCTGTAGTCTGCAGTGAGCGATTACTGATGCCAGGCATTTTGTGAATACTCTGGGTGCAGTAGATAAGCCAAAGGGCAATGCTGAGAATTGATAATGCTCTGATCCTGCAAGAAATCTGAGGTATCTTCTGCAATTTGGTCGAATGGGGACGTGCAGGTATGCCTCCTTGAGATCTAGAGTTACCAGCCAACACTCCTTGCCCAGCATGGGAAGAAATTGCTGTAGGGTCAGCATTTTGAATTTTGGGACAATGATATATGTGTTTAAGATGGACAGGTCGAGAATAGGTCTCCAACTTTTTTCTTTTCTTGGTACTAGGAAGAGTCTGGAATAGAATCCTTTGCCCTGTTCTGTTATTGGTACTCTTTCCACAGTTCTCATCTTTGTTAATTCCGTTATCTGCTGTAGAGCTTCTACTTTCTGATTTGGAGGCAGGTTTGGCATTCCTCTTTTTACTGGTAAGGTGTGGAAGTGGAACCGGTAGCCTTGGTCTATGGTTTGTAAAATCCACTTGTCTTTTGTGATATAGTGCCAATTTTTCGAAAATAAGGCTAACTTTCCGCCTAATGGTGCTGCTATTTGCTCCCTGGTAGGCGGAGTTAGAGCCAAGTCACTGTGATTGTCCTGTTGCAGTGGTATTGGTTGTGTCTGTGCCTCTGTTATTACCTTGCCACTGTCGTCCTCTGTAGGCACCTCCTCTGGATTGATTTCTGCCTCTGGAGCGTCTATTCCTGCCCCTTTGGGATCTTGTGGAGTCAGGAAAGGACCAATTTTTGGCAGGCCAGTTCCTGCTAAACCTTGGGGGCTGAACCTGTAAGAAATCTTTAACGGTTTGTACAGATTTTGCCTTTTCTTCCATTTTCTTCATTACCTGCTGGGCAGGTGTACCAAATAAACTGGCCTTATCCATAGGAGCATCTAATAGCTTAGCTTTAACATGATCCGGTAAGACCTGCTCTTTCAACCATGCATGTCTTCTTATCACTGTGCCAGTCATGGCTGATCTAAATGAAGCCTCCAGTGCATCATAGCCACATTTTAAGGAATGGTTACTAACCTGTTGTATGTTATTCACCATTTCTAATACATATTTCTTATCTATAGATTCATCAGAGGATACTTTTTTAGTTAACTGATCAAGCATAAACTCTTGGTATTGGATCATGTGAAACTGACAGTTTAAAGCTCTAGCTGAGAGAGTAGCAGAGGTGTAAACTTTTTCCCCATCTGTCCAAGGACCTGGATTCCCTTTCTGAAGGAATAGGGTTTTGCTGTGGTCGAGGCTACTGCCTTAGGCCCCTGGGAAATAGTTTCGGGTCTGCCAGTGGGGCCTTGTATAGGTGGTGATGAGTGTCTGGAACCCTGTAAAATCTATCAGGTTTGGCAGGGGCTGGAGGTAAAGAATCAGGAGCAGTGCAGACATCATTAAATGCATCATCCACAACAGGCAAAACAGGAGGTATAGCTAAGGGCCTATGTTGTGGTAAATGCAGAAAAGTCCTAAGCCTTTTTCTTGAATCTGAGAAATCTTGTCCCTGCCATTGAAATTGTTCTCTCATGGCATGTAAGGTTTCCCCAAAGGAAAATTCCTCTGGTGGAGAGGCAGCTGGAATGGATTCTTCAGCATCGGAGTCTTCATAAGTAGAAAAAGGATCCTCTGGCTGTTCTGTAATGTCGGAGTCATCCGCAGAATCATCAGAGGACACTGGCTCGGGGGCTCTGTCCTAGGTCTCTTTTCTGGGGGCTGAGAGGCCCTGTCTGGGTGAGATTGGGATCCCCTAATTAAGGATATTAAATCTTCTGCCAGAGTAAGCATTTGGCTGCTTTAGCCCTGGCAAAGGCCTTGATAGACATGGCTGCAGGGGGTCTAGCAGCACCACGTGCTGGAGTAGAAACATCCAAAGGGATGGTGTCTGATAACTCACTAGAAACCACAATTGTAGGCAAAATTTCTGAGGCCGATTCAGGTAAGGTAGCAGGAGCCTCAGTAGTAGCCATGGATTCGGCTGAAGATTGACCAGTTTTCTCGGTTTCGGCCAAAACCGAGACACTCGCGGCTTGCTTAACCGTGGTTTCGGCCGAAACCGCAGACCGCAAGTGTCGGTCTTTTTCCTTGCGTTTTTTAACAATTTGGGTAGTCGGAGGATCCGACGGCATAATGTAAGCAAAGTCTGAGCCGAAAAATTGTTCAGCAAACTCCGACCGACGCCTGAGCGTTCGTCGGTTGAAGGAAGCGCAGGCCGAACAGGCTGCTACGTCATGGTCTGGGCCTAAGCAAGGCAGACAGTAAGAGTGGAAATCTTTATGAGGTATTTGTTTCCCACAAGTTAAACAGTTATTGACTTTTTCTGACATCGGCTGAGGCAAGAAAGAGTCCCCAACGGGTACTTAGCTTTTAGAAGTCTTGAGTAGTATTCGGTAGTAGTAATCTCTGGATCTGACCGACCGGCACTTGCGAACAGCTTCTGCTTCGGGCGCCACGCGGCAAGAAAGACTGAGGAAAATGGCGTCGGCTGATGCCTTTATACCCGGAGACCAGCAGAGATGACGTCGGGTGAAGTGCGACATCAGCCGAAGCCGGACCCAGACTTTGGAATCCGGCCGACCGAAGGACTGCCTGACGACAGGACAACCCCATTTGTTATGACTGCAGATGCATCCATGAAGGACATCTGGTGAAGAGTTCGCATCTTGAATTTTGGGATCACCAAAAAAGTGTTTAGGATAGAGAGATCCAAGATAGGATGCCAGGAGTTGTCTTTTCTGGGCACCAGGAAAAGTCCTGAGTAGAAACCTTGTCCCTTTCCTCTTCTGGGACAGTATGAATAGCCCTTATACTTAAGAGAACTTGCTTTTGAGCCTCTGCCCACTGATTTGGGGGTAGATCTGGCCAACCGTTTGGGGTTGGTAAAGTGTGGAAGTGGAATCTGTATCCTTGGGAAACTATATTTAAAACCCATTTGTCCTGGGTAACGAGTTCCCAGTTTTTTGCCTGCAGAGCAATCTTTCCCCCCTAAAGGAGCAGTCAGTTGAGAAGGGCTTGGAATTTTTTAAATTAAGTCATTGAGACAGTTTACCATAGGGGGGAGTCTTACTACTCCCTGCTTTGGAAGTGGGAGCCCCCCACTGCTTAGTCCTGTGTGTACCTTGGGACAGAAGCATGGGTGTTCTGCTAGTTCTGGGTTTGGACTGAGAAGGCCTGGAAGAGGCAGGAAAGGACCAATTCTTAGAGGGCCAATGCCTACTAAATCTTGGAGGCTGTACTTGCAGGAAATCTTTAACCGTTTACATAGATTTAGCTTTTTCCTCCATCTTTTTTAGTACTTCTTCTGCTTTGTTGCCAAACAGGCAGTCCTGGTTTAAGGGAGCATTCAGCAAATTTAGCTTTAACATGATCTGGCAAAGATTGCTCCTTAAGCCAAACATACCTTCTAAGTACAGACCCGTGAGAGCAGCCCTGCAAGATGCCTCTAGTGAATCAAAGCCACACTGCAAAGTATGTTTTCGAACTTGTTCAGCAGAATGCATTAAATCCTGTAAATCCTTATTTTCAGCACAGTCAGGAATCAACATCATATTCTGTTTAAGCAATCCAATAATATGCTGCTGATACTTTAACATATGAAAATGGCAGTTTAAGGCCCTAATGGCCAACGTTTCAGAAGTGTATACCTTCTTACCCCATCTATCCAGCGCCCTGGAATCTCTATCAGAGGGGGTAGGATTTTTGGCAGTAGTAGCCTTAATGCCCTTGGGTCCCTGTGAAATGGTCTCAGGACCCACAGTAGTAGTATTTTTAAAGAGGAACTTGTGACAGTCAGGAACCCTATAATATCTATCTGGTTTTCTGGGAGCAGGAGGTAAGGAGTCTGGGGCCAAGCTAGATTCCAAAAAGGCATCATCAACAATGTCCAGTACAGGGGGGATAGCTAAAGGCCTGTGTTGAGGCAGGAGTAAGAAATCCCTAAGCCTCTTTTTAGAATCAGAGTAATCCTGGCTCTCCCAGCGAAAATGCTCCCTAAGAGTATGCAAGGTTTCACCAAAAGAGAGATCCTCTGGAGGGGAAGCAGAGGGAATAGAGTCCTCTGCATCAGACTCCTCATAGGTAGATAAGGGTAAATCCTGGTCATCAGAGGAAACTTTTAGTTATGTACTTATCATAACTTTAGATGTATGGGATCCATCTCACCTACATTCTCTACAGATAGGTTCGGAGCCGATCCTCGGCTCCGACTCGGCCGGTATACAATAGAACGCAGTCTCTTATTGGCTGAGTTACCTCATATCCCAGGATGCACCACTACCACTTCCCCAGATCTTGTTTGTCCGCACTCATGCTGATAGAAACATACTATTGTTATAACATTCTCAGGTCTTTCAAGAGAGGAAAGAAGTTCAATTTCGGATCGTCCGGTCTCTCCTGGTCTACGAGGCAGGGGGAAGGAGGGTGGGTTATTAGGAATGTAGGCGAGATGGATCCCATACATCTAAAGTTATGGTAAGTACATAACTAAAAGATGTAATGTGATCCTATCTCCTACATTCTCTACAGATGGGACAGCGTCCCTAGCACCTAATTCCTGGGTGGCTCACTGGAAAACACTCCTGAGAACTGTGGAACCGAAGGAAGCTCGACCCCTGGATGCCACATCTAATTTGTAGTGAGAAACAAAGGTGTGTGAAGATGTCCACGTGGCAGCCGCACAAATGTCGCCAATAGAGAGCTTGGAATGAAAAGCTGCCGAAGTGGCCATAGCCCTAGTAGAATGAGCTTTCACTGGAACTATAAGTTCCTTATTTGAGATGAGATAAACATGATTGATGCAGTCCCTGATCCACTTGGCAATAGTGACTTTTGTGACGGCTTTGCCTAATTTATTATCCGAAAAGGACACAAACAGTTGATCTGATTTTTGTGCTTTGTTTGTCCTATCCAAATAGAAACGTAATTGTCTGTGCACATCCAAGCAGTGAAAAGTATATTCAGCTCTATTCGAATACTTGGGGAAGAAGACCGGTAGCTCTAGTGATTGTTGTAGACAAAAGTTAGAACAAACCTTTGGTATAAAAGATGGGTTTGGTCTAAGAGATACTCTATTCTTGTGAAATACCAAGTATGGTGGTTTAACACATAGGGCTTGAAGTTCTGAAACTCGTCTGGCTGAAGTAATAGCAACTAGAAGGGCAGTCTTCCAAGAAAGGAATTTTAGATCACAGGTTGCTGCCGGCTCAAAGGGGATGAGGTTAATGCACCTAATACCACGTTAAGGTCCCACGGAGGTGCAGGTTGAGATATAGGGGGTCGTAGAAGCCAAGCTCCTTTAATAAAGGCTTTGAACAACTTGTTGCTCATTAAAGGAGGTTCCACACTTTCATGAAAATTGGAAATAGCCGCCAATTGTACTTTGATGGTAGACACTGAGCAACCTTGATTGAATAGGAAGCTAAAAACTTCAGTACTTCTGATACCGAGGCTGTCATCGGGTCTAATCCTCGAGTTGGGCCCAAATAGCAAACCTCTTCCATTTATTGCTATATATCTTTTCAGAGAAGTCTTGTGGGCCGAAGACAAGATGTGCATGACTTCAGGGGCAAAGGAATGGCTCCTAATTATGGTTGGAAGAGGAGTAGCCAGGCTGCCAACTTCAATGAATGGAGGGACTGATGGAGCTGTCCTGACTGATGAGTCAAAAGGTCCGGAACTTGGTCCAGGAACCAAGGACCCTCCAATGCATATCTGTGAAGAAAGGGGAACCAGACTTGTCGAGGCCAGTATGGGGCGATTAATATAATTTTGCTTCTCAAGTGAATCGCCTTCTGAATCACCTTGGGGAGAACGGGAACCGGTGGAAAGGCATATAGCAGACCGGAGGGCCAAACGTGGACTAGAGCGTCCTTGGGGAGCTCCCCCGGAACTGGGGTCAGAGTGAAGAAGTGTTGGCATTTCGCGTTGAGGGGACTTGCGAAGAGATCGCAACAAGGGACTCCCCATCTTGTGAAAATCTGCATTACCACTCTGTCGTTCAAGGACCACTCGTGAGGGGAGAGAATAGTTCTGCTCAGTCTGTCGGCTATCACGTTGGATTTCCCCGGAATGTGTGTTGCCACTAGGAAACGCTTGGTAGCAATAGCCCAATCCCATACTTTCATGGCTTCTCTGCAAAGGGGGTAGGACCTGGTTCCTCCTTGCTTGTTTAAGTACCAGACTACCGACATGTTGTCGGATTGAATGGCAATCGTACCCTGGGGGAGGTGATCGTGCAGTGCTTGCAACGCTAAAAGCACCGCCCTCATCTCCAGGATATTGATATGGAGAAGACTCTCGTCGGCGTGCCACGTGCCTTGGACCGACCTGTCCAGATAATGTCCCCCCCCACCCTGTCTGGGAGGCGTCCGTAGTCAACGTGGCAGAGGGGAGTGGGGGAACGAAGGGTCGCCCTAGATTCAGGTTGGAGGATAGAAGCCACCAACGAAGATCCTGTTTGCACGTGTTTGTGATCAGTATGTGGTGACTGAGGGGAAGGTCTTGATAAGACCACTGGACTGATAGGAGCCACTGAAGTATCCTCATGTGCAACCTTGCCAAGGGGACCAGAAGAATGGTGGCTGCCATGCAGCCCAACAGCTGTAGGACCATTCTTGCTGGAGCACGACGTTTGAGGAGCAGAGCCTGAACCTGAAGCTGGAGCGTCGCTATTCTTTCCGCAGGGAGATAGACTCGCATCTGCCTTGAGTCTAGTTCTGCACCAATAAACAGAATACGCTGAGATGGTAGCAATACAGATTTTGACCAATTGAAGGTGATTCCTAAGGAGTTGCCTAGTGTGATAGTGGCTGCTAGGTTTTCCAAGAGTAGATGCCTGGAGCTGGCAGTTAGGAGCCAGTCGTCTAGGTATGGAAACACCTGGAATCCTAGACTTCTCAAGTGAGCAGTCACCACCGCCAAACATTTGGTGAACACCCTGGGGCTGAGGTGAGACCAAAGGGCAGTGCTCGAACTGGAAATGACTGTCTCCTAGGCTGAAGCGTAGTGTCTCCTCGACGCCTGATCTATCAGAATGTGATAGTAGGCGTCTTTGAGATCTATGGAGCACATCCAAACACCTTTCTCCAAAAGCGGGAGAATGGATTGCAAAGTGACCATCCGGAATTTGGACTTTTTTACAAATCGGTTTAGTTTGCTGAGATCCAAAATGGGTCTCAAGTCCCCGGTCTTTTTTGGCACCAAAAAGAATCTTGAGTAAGTCCCTGATCCGGCCTGGTCTGCGGGGACAGGTTGGATGACCCCTTTTTGAAGCAGCTTTGATATTTCGTTTGCTGCATGATCCTGTTGACTGGGTGGCGGGTCCGGGATTCTTTGGACTGGTGGAAGGAGTTGAACAAAGGGGATGGTATAACCTCCGGCGATGATTCGAAGCACCCATTGGTCCTGAGTAATATTTTCCCAGGCCTTTAGGTGTTTTGAAAAGCGACCCCCGACTGGCTCCGGAGCTGCACAGTCGGGTACTCCTTCAGGGATGGTGGAAGGAGGAGGAGCAACGAAAGGACTCGCGGTCTCCAGTGTTGCGGGGGCCTCCACCGCCTCTGGGACGGCGTCTCCCTGAAAAATTTCCCCCTCCTCTGCCTCTAGAAGGGGGATCGCTCTGCTGCGATGAGTAAGGCTTTTGAGTCTTACGGAACCACATTTTCCCTCCTCTTCGAGCCTTGGGATAAGGTCTGAAGGGAATGGAAAACCGGGCTCCTACGGCAGTTAAAGTCTTACCCTCCTGTTCACAGGGAGTCAATGTGTCCTTTACCTTGGGTCCAAACAGTGAGGACCCATCAAAGGGGGCGTCGGCAAAGGAAGACTTAAAGGCCTCCGCAAAGTGACACAGGCGTAGCCAGGCTTGTCTCCGTAGAGCGACACCTGTTCCAGCCGCTCTATTCGCTCCTTCGGCCGCATAAGAAATGAGCCTCATGGACGAGTTAGATAATGAAGACAGGGTAGCCAACTGGGAGTTAACCGTCTGGGTCAACTGCTCAGGTAAGTTACCAGAGAGGGTATCCGAAAGCTCCTTGATCAGATCCCTCTGTAGTCTGGTGAAATGTGTCAGGTAATTCAGAGACCTTAATGTAAAGGCCGCTGAAGAAAGGGTACGCTTGCCGTACCGATCCATGCTCCTAGACTCTTTATTAGGAGGATGGACGGACGTCGAAGCCTCTGCCACATCTTGTTGGGTGGCAGATGCCACCACCATAGCATCTACAGCCACGCCTTTTGATAAAAAGTCCTTGTCCGGGGGAGCCGAGAGGAACTTATTGGGGTGAGCTGGCACCGGTTCCACAGAATCCGGGTGTTCCCACGCCCTTCGAGAGATCAAATCCAGAAGCTCATCGAAGGGCAGAGACACCCAGGAGGCGGAGGGCTGAGCCCCGAAGGCCTTGAGGAAAACCGACTCCTCAGCAGAAGGGGGTTTGGACTGCCAGTCACCTCGCTGCTTGAGGATCTCTAAGATGTCCGCAAAGGAGACATCTTCCGTGGACGACTTTGGGGACCCCTCCGCATCATCGAGGTCGGTATCCGAAGTGAGAGACTCATCAGGGGAGTCGTGTTTCCTCTTACACTGTTTCTTCCTGGGAGGTTCCTCCGAAAGTGTGTCGGAGGGACCTCCAGGAAGAAGGGAACCCCCAATGGGGGAAACCTCAGGCCCAGGGGCTCCGCTGTCGTGAGACAGGGGGATTGCAAAAGCGCCAGTCTCCATGCCCAGGGAAGGTGGTGGTGAAATGGTCGAAGTGGCCACAGAGGATTTGGCCAAGGCACTTCACATGGCATCGAAGGCCGTACCCCCAGAGTCCTGGGATGGTTCAGCCCCCGAGACCACAACGGCAGTCGGAACCCCTGCAGCCGACGCACCGAGAGGGAGGCTCGGAACCGAAAGGATCGGGCCCGAAGCGTCCCCCCCGGGGCCGACAGAGGAGGTCCGCGTACCGAACCCCGACCCAAGGGACGGGGTTGAAGTTAGAGTTGGAACTGACCCGATAACTTCCACCGGTTCCACCAACACCGACTCCAACGGCGCCGAGGCTGTTGGAGGAGGAATCGATGTAGCAGGATGGGAGATCGGCTCCAAAGCCAACTGGGCTGGAGCCGAGATCAACTTTGTGAAGACTGGAGACTGGAAAAGCCTTTGAAGCACCCTGTCTAAGTCCGAATCGGACATCCTCGAAGAACGAGAAGAGACCGACCGGGTCCGAGTCGACTTCTCCGCCGGCTCCGAAAGACTGGGGGACCGGCTCCGTAATGGTTCTAGAAGTATCGGCATCGAGGGAGACTCCACTACTACTGCAATTTCCCTCGGAGCCGATGAGGACTTCGGCACTGAAGGGGAAGAGTCTGAGCGGGCAACCCCCATCGGTTCCGAAGGCAGTGGAGCCAATGAAGGTGACACGCCTCTCGATGCCCGAGCTCTCGACTCCGAAACCAGAGGAGTCGAGGCTGGAGACATCGAGGCAGACCATTCCGCCCTCGGCTCCGAAGTCTGTGGAGCCGACGGAGAAGCCTGCCTTGACTTTTTTGCTGCCGGATCCGACGGGCTGGTTGGAGCCGAAGGTTTTTTCTTCTTCCTAGAAGGTGAAGAAGAAGAGGAAGATAGGGCTTCCTCAAAGGAAGGGGTAATAAGCCCTTTTAAGATCAATTTATTTTTCCTCTCTTGGAGGACGCGAGAGGAAAAAGCGTGGCAAACGCTACAGGACTCCTGAAGATGCTTGGGACCTAAACAATAAACACATAAGGAATGGTCATCTGTTATAGACATTTTATAACTACATTTAACACATTTTTTAAAACCGGATGGTCTATGTTCTTTAGACATGGTTATAAAACACTAAACACCGACTACAAGAAAAAAATAAGATGGAACAGACAACCTAGACTCTAACTTAAACGCCTAGGGTAGGGCTAGGCCCCTCTAACTTAAACGGGACCGCTAAACACCGACTTAACTAACAAACAAAACACAATTTACCACAAAAAATATAGCAAAACCAATCACACAACAACAATAGCTGTTAAAACAGCTTTTGGGTAAGTTTTTACCAAAATTCAGACAGAAAAAATTTCTGACTAAAGATACTTAGCTCAGCCAAGTCCGAGACCACGTCTATGCTGAAAAGCGGCAAACGAGATCTGGGGAAGTGGTAGTGGTGCATCCTGGGATATGAGGTAACTCAGCCAATAAGAGACTGCGTTCTATTGTATAGCGGCCGAGTCGGAGCCGAGGATCGGCTCCGAACCCATCTGTAGAGAATGTAGGCGAGATAGGATCACATTACATCAGAAATTGCAGAATCCTCATCAGAGGAATCATAAGCAAATTCAGTCCTAGGACTCTTAGAGGGGGAAGGTTGGCTTCCCCTGACTAATGTAATAAGGTCTTCAGCCATTCTTATCATTTGTTTTTTAGACATAGAGGCCTGACCATGCGGTCTGGGCGTCGGTGTTCTAGGCACGGATCGAGTTTTAGGCCTTGAAAAAGAAGATGGCGTCGGTTTAATATGCAAGTCAGTAGGCCTGAATACACCCTCAGAAGCCGGTGTCTGTACAGTGGCTCTGGACCCATCCAAGGTAGAGACATCCACAGGTTCCACAGTTAAAGCATCTTGCGGCATACCGGACTCCGAATGGGTCTCAGTAGAGGCCTGCGAATCTGAAGTAGTGGGTATCAGGGGCTGCGAAAGCACCTCATGGAGTACTGTCGAAATGGCGATTAACTTAGGAGAGGCGTTGTGGGCAGCTTTGGACCTAGGCAGCCTGTCTCTGTCTTTATCTTTGCATTTTTTTGGAATATCAGTAGTCAGGTGGCTTACCGAAGCCATATCAGGGTAATTGAACAGAATACCAAAATATTTACAAGGGAAAATAAACCAACGATGAATAATTTGTTGATTAAATAAGGCACAAAACTGACAGCGAGGTACGTCATGGTCAGGGCCTAGGCAAGGAATACAGTACGAATGGAAATCTTTATGAGGTATTTGCTTTCCACAAGAAATACAATTATTGACTTTTACTGACATCGATTTAGAGCAAGAAAAAGTTTCCCCAACAGGGTACTTAGCTTTAGTTGAAGACTTCGGTTCTGAAACTTGAAAACGAAAATTTCAGGAGTCGGCCGACCGGCACATGCAAACTGCTTCTGCTTCGGGCACCGCATGGCAAGAAAGATGGTTGTAATGGCGTTGGCTTCATGCTTTATACCCCTGACGAGCTGACATAATGGAAGGTGAAACAGCAACCAATGCAGGACCCAAGACTTTGATAATAGGTTCATAGGTTCATACTAGGCTATCTGCCCTAGGGCATTTATAAGCCTAGCCAGAATGTGTTTGGCTTTCGCCACCCATTTTAAATTTATTTTGCTATGCCCTTTTTCGAGGTTAGTATACTGTGCCTCTGTCTAACAGTGACACAGAAGTGATACCCGGGGTAAACCTACGATCTCCCATCCACTCATCAAGATTCCTCTTGAAGAGAGTCAATGAGGGACTCTGCCTAACCTGGACTGGGATTTTATTCCAGAGTGAAGGGAGCCTCTGGGTTATGAATCTGTCCCTCCAGCATGTCCTATTTATTTCAGTGCTGAGGTTCAAGTCTCTCGAGCATGTAGCTCGATGGGATTTGGATTTTTTGAGGTGCAGCATGTCCCTTAATTCCGGGTTGGACATGGCTTTATACGTCAGGCACAGGTTGCCTCTGAGCAGGCGGGCCGACTTAGGGCTACTGCAAGCAGATAACCCGAATGTGATGACTGCAACAGTGAAACATGAAGCAACATCTAACTGGAGTGAGGTGTTCAGCGGAAAAACTGCAGATGGAATGTGTAAAGTTTTAAAAGAGAAATTATTTGAGTGCAAAAAATCAAAAAAAATGTTTAACATCAGGATCTAGGCATCAACAAGATATCTGATTACGATGAGAGTAAAAAAATATAAAAAAAAAAATAGGTCGAACTACAACTTTGAAAAGTGAAATAAACAAACTGGACAAACAGATCAAGCATAGTGTGAGACAAGAACAAGAACATTTTGAAGAAAATTTATCTAAAGATTATATAGATACATAAGATGTGGAAGGAGTAAAGGCACATAAATTGATAAACTGTGTGCAGATTCTAAAATTTATTCTCAGACGCAACAGATTATAATATATTTACAAAATCTTATGCAAAACAGTTTAGCTCCACAAAAGGGGTAATATGTTGTCATAGTGACATCCAGGTAACCCTAGACACTGGAATCAAATTAGATTATATTGAAAAAGAACTGCACAAACTGGATCCAAACAAAGCACAGGGAATACATGGAATTAGTAACAAAGACCTGAGAACACCAGCAAGAACCTATGGTACCACTATACCTATTATTCACTAGGTCATATAAACATGGGGTGATTCCTCAAGATTAGAGACATGCACTTATTAAACCTGTCTTCAAGGGAAAGGGGAGTAGGACAAACCTAGAGTCATCCAGATCCCTAAGTCTACTTTCATGTTGTGGGAAAATAATGGAGAAGGTAATATTGGATAAGTTACTGTCAGAACTGGATAGGCTGGGACTTGAAACCACATATCAGCATGCATATGTTGAAAACAGATCTATTACCACCTGTAACATGATGTTCTATAACAATGTAATAACAGCTATGAATGAAAATTTGTGCTGTGATGTAATTTATATAGAGTCAACTTCAGCATTTGACATAGTCATACACAAAATGCTGATCAGTAAATTAGTACAACTAGGTATTGATGTACTCTTGATAAGATGGACAGCTGCACGGCTTACAAATAGGACATGGCAAGTATCATACAGCAACTGGACAGGTGAATCCCTTGGTTACAGTCAGGGTGTCCCACAGGGCTCTGTCTTAGGCCCTTATTTGTTTAGATTGTATCTTGCAGACCTTACTTTTTCATCGGAGGTGTTCTACAGTCTATATGCTGATGACCTGAAATTAGGTAAACTGATTACATGTGTTACAGATAAGGCATGTAAGCAAAATAACTTGACTAAATTGACCATTTGGGCACAAGAGAATAATATGTTGATAACTACCTCAAAAACTAAGCAAATGAGATTTGGGAGACATAAACGGAAAGGTGAATATTTAATACAGAACACAGCGATTGAAACTTTAGAGTCTAAAGTTTAGACTCATTTAAGGACCTCAGTATATGGGTAAATTCATCTATGAGTTTTTCCTAATCATATCAGCCAACTGGTTAATGATAGTTATAGAGCTATAGTTTGTATAAAAGATTTATAAAGTCTAGGAAATCAAAAATGATGAAGTCATTGTTTGTTAGTTACATTGGACCCAGACTTGAGTATGGAATAACAATATGGAAACCCTATAAGAAAACAAGCATGAGTAAACTGGAAAGAGAACATCAGAAATATATCAAGGGCATCCATGGATGTGGAAATTTAAGTTATCATGAAAGACTAAAATATCTGAACTTGTATAGTGTCTCTTATAGATATCTAAGAGGAAATCTTATTGAAGTATATAGGGCATTTAGAGACAACTACCTCTGGGAATGTTTGTGGTTATTAAAACGTACCAGAGAATCATCAGACAATCTATGTGCACTTAATATGGGAACAACTGTTATGGTATATTGGCAAGCTAGAAAGGCCTTTAATGCCTGTGCAATATTTGTATGTATGTATGTATGTATATTTATTATTATTATTGTTATTGCTTTATTATTATTATTATTATTATTATTATTATTATTATTATTGTTAGGAAAATATGTATTCAAACATTCAGACATATATAAAACTGTGTGGTCAGACATATATAAATGTACTTGAACATATATGAAGTGCAAAGATTGAAAAATAGAATAATATGTAATGCATTTAATTCTGTTTTACTAGAATGGTAGTAGAAATGAACTTGCATATTATTGCTTGAAGCATAGCTGCAGTGTGATTAGAAACTTGACCCTGACAGTAACCAGCTCGGCTGGCTCATGTCTGTCAATGAAAGATTATTTTGCAAAGTTAGAAAATAATGAATCTGTGTGCATGTATATCTTTTCCTGCTTCCACCAGAAGAATGGCCTTGTGCACACTATCAGAGATAATGTCCAGCTGGCGAACAGAGAGACAAAGAAATGTATTAAAGAGACATTCATCCATTGTATTCGAGCTAATCTAAGAGCCTTGAATTGGCTACATCCTCGGAAGGACATTGTGGTTGACCAGGTGCTTTGCAAGGCTGTAATATTCTCATGGGAAAAAGATTTTTGAAAAACACTATCTCAGCACTTTTTCATAAGTTACTATGATGTAAAGACCCTGTCACTGACCACGTCAGTGAGGTGGGCAAAAGCTGATTGTAAAACATATAAAATGGCAGGTATTTCCTGAATAAAGTTAGACAACATTCTGTACATGCTTGTGTATGGTTTTTTGCCTCCTAATGTACATTAGAGTATACGTATACAGTAGATACCTGAGTTTCCTGCATTACTGTCTGTTATTGACTGTCATTTTAAAATGCCTAATGATTTTTACAGTCTGATTTTAACAATTTATCTAACATTTTGGTCCTTCGAGCCGGATTTCCCTTGGTAAGCTGCAGGTCAGAGTGCATGAGTGGTGATAAATCTGCGCAGGAGAAGCTGCCAAAACAAAATGGTTCTTCTTAAAGTGAAAAGACCTCCGACTGAATTGTTGTGTGTAACTGTCCACTTTCTGATCTGTGGCTGAAAAGCGGAAGACTGGGCCCCAAGAAAAAAGACAGTCATAAAGCGGGAGGCTCAGGTAAGAAAAATTTCCCTCTTTGTCTTTGTTTTAGATCAGGGACCAGATTACACTGTGCTATTGCTAAGGTTTGTGATAGCAGGGAGAGAGAGAGTCGAAGTATTGTATCTTGAGTCATAGATCAGGGAATAACAAAGCAAAGTAAACAGTCATTCTAGACACTACTGTGGATAATGGGAAATAAGATACCACGTGGTACAAGAGAAGGGTTACGTAACAGTCTTTTTAAGACATGGGAGATCAGTGCACTAAGAGATCACGAGATCCCCTAACGGATAATGTGAAGCATATGCAATTGCAGTAAGCAAATAATGTGAGATATTTTGCAAAATGTGTTAACAACTATAAATTTTATAGTAAACTAGATAAACTTTCACTAGTTAAACTCCTTAAACAAGCTTTAATCTGATGCAGGGCGTCAGGCAAAAGAAAAACAGCACCAACTAGGCATACCTCAAGCACATAGGTGGATTGAGGAAGCAAATTGTAAAAAAACAAAAGCTTAAAAAATTCTGAAACATTTTTAGACAACAGAGTGAAAGGTCTGACAGACAGAATCTCTGAAAAATGAAAACTTAGAGCAGACTGGACTTGCATTAATTAATGCATACAACAGGAAAATGAGACAGTAGATGGATATTATGCTAGATTATTAAAATGCTTTAAACAACAATTAAAAAAATGCATTTTTAAAAGGTTGCATTGCCTCTATCAGTAGCTTTATTACAAGGCATATGATAGATCACTGAACAAGCAGGCTGCAAGCCTTACTTGAGTATGCTAGACGTACTGAAAGACACTTTAATAGTAAAAGAAAAAAAGGCACAAGTCTTCACTGCTGAAGACGGAGCTGAAGTATTTGTATTACAGTCAGATAAAAAGGGCATCTAGCTAGGGACTATAAACAAAATAAGAAAGCAATGACAAAAGATAAAGGAGATGCAGACTGACTATATGATAGTGATAATAACCAAAAATCATCAGGAAAGGTTAATAAACAAAAAGGAAATGTAAATGTAGTAGAGGGAATAGAGGAAGTACAAACAGATGTAGAGGATAAAAATGAAAATAAAATTTTAGATTTAGCATTGTTGAGCCTGGAGCTCTACCTAGCAGATACAAAACCAGAAGTAACACTTCTGGTGGAGGGAAGGAAAGTCAAATTCCTGTGTGACTCAGGAGCGTCACGGACTTTGATACACCCCTCCAAGTTACCAAAACATTCTAAATCACCTGATTATATATTAGTAAAAGCAGCAAATGGACAGGGAACCACTTTCCCATAATATAGCAATAACTGACCCTGTTTCAGGTATGACTCAGAAAAGTAAAATTGTAGTTTCTGCAAAAATATCCAGTAAACTTACTGGGAAGAGACCTTGTGCAGACATTTGGCATAGCAGTAGTTCCTACCATGCAGGGTATGGAAGCACAAAGACAAATGGATGCTTTTGTGGTGTGATCAGAGGGTGAAGCCTATTATTGGTACAGCCAGGACTTAGTTATGACTGGTCCAAGGGCAGTAACCAAAAAACTGATAAACGTAGCCATCAGTAAGGTACCCTCCCTTGACACTGATCAGCAGCACTTGTTACATTGTACTCTATACTACTGTAGCACACCAGGACCTGATAAGGAATATAAGTAAGAATCCTGCTGACAGATTAATATTACGAACTTTATGTTGGGATACTGAGGAAAACAGTGTAGTAAGCTGTTCATTACCTCAGGAGTTCATGAGATTGTATAAGTCCAATAGACTGCCACATGTCAGCTTGACAAAAAACAAAAGTGTTAAATGGGCAGACTTAGAAAAAAAAGGTAACAAAATGGGAAAACAAACTGATTTAGAAATGTCAGGACAAGGGATATAAAAACAAAACTAAATTGGTTGACACAGACACATACAGCTGTACACTTGCAATCTAGTAAAAACAGCTGATTAGCATTTTTATTAAAAGAAAAAGAAGAGGCCTTGTGTAAAATTCCAACAACTCTGTGGTCAACAGGCAAGTTAAATGTAGGGCTTATTCAAGCAGCAGGACCAGTTACAATTACCCCAAAGTCAGCTTTTAGACCACAGAAAAGACAATACATTTTGGAAAAGAATGCAAAAGTAAAAATTAAGCCTATAATAAGCAGCATTACTCAAAAAAGGAGTACTGGTAGAATCTCCTGATTCACCATGTGATACACCCCTATTTCCTGTTAAAAAAGCAAACGGGGAATGGCAAATGGTACAAGATTTATGAGCTGTAAATAATGCAGTCATACCTAGAGCACCTACGGTGCCAGACCCACATACCTTGTTAAATAATTTAAAGCCACAACAGAAGTATTTTACTGTGGTAGATATAAGCAATGCTTTCTTTTCAATACCTATACATCCTAATAGTCAATATTGGTTTGCATTTACATTTCAGGGTAAAAGGTATACATATACTCGACTACCACAGGGATATTGTAAGAGCCCAATAATATTTGCACAAAAAATGGCTAGCAACCTGGCAGGATTTACCCCACCAGAAGGTAGTCAAATTTTACTTTAGGTAAATGACATCTTGCTAGCAGCACCCAGCAGCAGTGCAGGGTGAATACAGTAGCATTATTAAAATTTTTAGTAATACAAGGACACAAAGTAAACAGAAGTAAGTTACAACTTTGAAAAAAAAAAACACAGGTTAGATACCTGGGATATGTGATATTCAATAAAGGTAAAATACTAGATAATGGAAAAAAAAAAAAAAAAAAAAACAGCAATTTTGCAAGCACCCAAACCAACAACTAAAAAAGAAATAATGTCTTTCTTAGGTACAACTAATTTTTGTTGAAGCTGGGTACCAAATTATTTTACGATGAAAAACAAAAGCAGAAATGGCTTTCTGCAGGTTGAAGCAGTTAATAGCTTCTTCATTAGTTTTAAGACTTCCAAGTTATCACAAACGTTTTTTTTAGACCATAGATTGTAAGCAATGGTACATGACATCAGTATTAAAGCAACAACATGGGGATAAGCAATGCCCCATAGCTTACTATTCATCACAGTTAGACCCAGTGGTGCAATCTTTGCCTCACTGTGTACAAGCAGTAGTTGCAGCAACAATGGCAGTGCAGGCTTCAGCCTCAGTGGTGTTATTCCACCCTCTCACATTGAGAATGCCTCATGCAGTTGCAATAATTCTGCTACAAGAAAAGTTGCATACCTTTCTCCTGCTAGACATCTTTCATGTATGACCATACTGCTGAGTCAACCTCATATAAACAGTTAGCTTTACCTAGACAAGATCTTACAAATATGCCCTTGGATGATGCTGAGGTGACATATTACGTGGATGGCTCATGCAGAAGGGGTCCTACAGGAAAAAATCTGGTGGGGTATGCAGTAGTTACAGACACTAAAATTTTAAAAGCACAAACTTTGCCACACAACTTGTATGCTCAAGCAGCAGAACTGGTAGCTTTGACAGGAGCATGTATTTTAGTAAAAGGCAAAAAAGTAAACATATATACTGATAATCAGTATGCTTTTTCTACAGTGCATGTGTTTGCACAACAATAAAAAAAATAGAGGGATGACTACATCCAGTAAAAAACCTATTAATCATGCGCAATTTATTTTAGAGCTATTAAAATCTATTCAGTTGCCTACCAAAGTAGCTATTTGTAAATGTGTAGCTCATACAAAACAACAGGATAAAATTTCAAAAGGTAATGCACGAGCTGATGCAGCTGCAAAGCAAGCAGCCTCAGACTCAAAAACTTTATTTTTAAATAAAAAATTACAACCCTTTGAAATTTTAGATTTAGACATGTTAAAAACAATGCAAATGCTTACTACAAAAGCAGAAAAACAAAACTGGGTAAAACAAGGTGCAATTTTTGAAAATGGACTGTACATTTCCAAAGGAAAAAAAACAATATTGCCGTCTAATTTATTTAGATATGCAGCTTTGTTGAGCCATGGGCAGAGCCATGTCTCAACAGGGGGGATGGTACAGTTAGTAAATAAAATATTCCAAATATATGGATACATAAATTATACAATAAAATTTTGTGCAGCTTGTCATACTTGTAACAAGCACCATGCACAAGGAGCATTTAAAAACAAGCAAGGGAGTTTCCCTACACCACCATATCCGTTCCATACTATTTGTATGGACTTCATAGAGTTGAATAAATGTGAAGGAAAGAAATACTGTTTAGTGATCATAGATATGTTTTCAAAATGGGTAGAAGCTTTTCCAACCAGGAATCCGGATGCAGCAACAGTGGCAAAGGCCCTAGTAAAGGAAATAATTCCTAGATTTGGCATACCGGAAAGAATCTATAGTGACAATGGGACACATTTTGTCAATCAGACAATTCAACAACTTGGGAGATTTTTTGGGATTTCCTTAAGGAATCACTGTGCTTACCACCCACAGTCAGCAGGACTGGTGGAGAGGTACAATGGGATTTTAAAAAACAAGTTAAGGAAGTTGATGAGTGAGACTCAGAAGAATTGGATTTGCTGTTTACCTCTAGCATTGCTGAGCATGAGAACAGTTCTAAATGTAAAGGGCTTGACCCCCTTTGAAGTAGTATTTGGAAGGGCATATTATGTGCCACAGTGAAAAGCTCTCATGCCTGCAGAGCAGGAGGCTGACAGTTCATTAGCTAATTATATAAAAAAACTGTTAATGAATAAATCTGTTTTGCAGTTTAACTCTTTTTCAGACAAAAGAACTTTCAGCTGAATAAAAACTTTGTGACTGATACACAAGGGCAAAATGGCCAAGAGTAAAGCAAACAAAAAGCAGAGCAACCCAAGAACTATTGCATAATTATTTTCTTTGGCAGTGCATTTGTTGACTAAATATGACAATTTTTCTTTTATTGTGGTTTTTCCCTGCACTCAACCACACAAGTAAAAGTGAGAAGACGTGATGAACTGTTTATAGACTGGCATCCAAACTTTAACACATACCTGACCATGAAGCTTGTGCATACAGAAACTATGCACATTTCAAATTGCTGGGTTTGTACAGCTATACCAACAACATATAAGAGACTGTTAATGTCCACTGTCCCTCTGGGAATAAAATGAGACTTGGAAAAGTTTTCTTGATACAGAAACTGTGAGATCACAGGACAAAATAGCTTTATTTTTACCTGTCACACAAAAAGGAGTTGTATGTTCTACGAAAGTGATACCCTCCAGGTGGGCTGGAGTAATGGTAATATAATAATGTCTTATAAATGTTACATTAAAGTCAAAAGTGGGGGTACTGTTTGTAATACTAACTATAATTCATATCTGAGTTCAATAAAAACTACATTAAATGCAGTATGTGACAATCCAGTCTTAACTAAGCAATTGTCTATTAAGGATAGAAAAATGTTTCATGCAGGGATAACACGTATTAGTACCAAAGTAATGATTTTATTTGTGGGAAAAAGGCATATGAATGGTTACCTGAGAATTGGTCCGGCAGTTGTTTTTTGGGTTATCTGGTTTCAGCAATAAGACATACTGCAGAACTACCTTTGGGTAAAATACGAAACGTAAGGAAAACAGCTCGAAAATCTGAAGGTCCAGTTAAGAAACCTGTAAATCCAGTTGGTAAAATCGAAGCTGGTTGAAAAGACCATAATTCAGTAAAAGACAAAAGTAAATTGACTCATATGGACTTGGGCAACAGTGTTATATCCAGGGCAGGAATACCACCAGCCTATGGAGCAGTCAAATCGATCTGGGAGCTGAGGAAGCTGTCAAGAAGCCATGAGCAATGCAACTTTTTCCACCCTAGAATTGGTGACTGATGAACTGAATGCAATAAAAACTGTTGTGCTACAAAATCGAATGGCTCTTTACTTCACCCTAGCGGCAAGAGGTGGTACACGAAGAAGAATGCTGTGCTTTTATCCCTGAGGATCGTCACGAGACAAATAACCACCTAGAGGTAATTCAGCAAGTATCAGCAATGACTAAACCAGACCCAAACCCACTGACGGACTTTTTCCAGAATCTGTTTGGGGGGTGGGGTTCCATCCTATTGAACATTTAATTGCTATTTGTGTGGGTATACTCCTAATAGGAGCATGTGTTTACTGTGAAATTCCCTGCATGAAAAGATTAATCAAAAATTTGTTGATATATCTGTTACTAAAACTTTTTACCAAAGTGTTGAAATTAAAAGATTAATTTCAGATGATGCTTTTTCTGAAATATAAAATAAATGACTTACTTAGCTGAAAGTCCTTGAAAAGGAAAAGGCTAAGAAATTAAATGATATTGTTTATGTTTCGAATAGAATGAAATGCATTAACAGGAGGGAGAATGTTAGAAAAATATGTATTCACATATAAGCTGTTAGGAAAATATGTATTCAAACATTCAGACATATATAAAACTGTGTGGTCAGACATATATAAATGTACTTGAACATATATGAAGTGCAAAGATTGAAAAATAGAATAATATGTAATGCATTTAATTCTGTTTTACTAGAATGGTAGTAGAAATGAACTTGCATATTATTGCTTGAAGCATAGCTGCAGTGTGATTAGAAACTTGACCCTGACAGTAACCAGCTCGGCTGGCTCATGTCTGTCAATGAAAGATTATTTTGCAAAGTTAGAAAATAATGAATCTGTGTGCATGTATATCTTTTCCTGCTTCCACCAGAAGAATGGCCTTGTGCACACTATCAGAGATAATGTCCAGCTGGCGAACAGAGAGACAAAGAAATGTATTAAAGAGACATTCATCCATTGTATTCGAGCTAATCTAAGAGCCTTGAATTGGCTACATCCTCGGAAGGACATTGTGGTTGACCAGGTGCTTTGCAAGGCTGTAATATTCTCATGGGAAAAAGATTTTTGAAAAACACTATCTCAGCACTTTTTCATAAGTTACTATGATGTAAAGACCCTGTCACTGACCACGTCAGTGAGGTGGGCAAAAGCTGATTGTAAAACATATAAAATGGCAGGTATTTCCTGAATAAAGTTAGACAAAATTCTGTACATGCTTGTGTATGGTTTTTTGCCTCCTAATGTACATTAGAGTATACGTATACAGTAGATACCTGAGTTTCCTGCATTACTGTCTGTTATTGACTGTCATTTTAAAATGCCTAATGATTTTTACAGTCTGATTTTAACAATTTATCTAACAATTATTATTATTATTAAGTGCATGCAGTTATAGAGACCTAGTTTAAATGTACAGAAAACACTCTCTCTAAACTTGGGTTTTGGTTCAGGCTTTCACTTTATATGAAACAGCTTTGGAAAAGTTCTTAAAAGATTCTGGGGTTTGTTGGGAGTTGAGCCTTTATACTTATTTCAAGAGTTAACACTTTGTGATATGATTTGACCAGTGAGAACATTACACAAGGGAGAGATTTAAAGTTCCCTCATATTTGTGAGCATCAGATCCAGGATATCTGCACCCCATAGTAGGTGTGCAGACTAGTTGTTCCAGTGCGTTTGCATTGACAAAATCCAAGAATCTTTGAGACTGCATGTTATGGTTGTGTATGTATCCCAGTTTATGGTGGGACAGTTGAAATCACTAATGAACATACTGATGGGCTGAACTGTGAGCGACTCCAGTGCATCCAAGTATGCGGTATGGTTATCCTAGATCATAGACAGGATCTATATATAGCAAGGATATAGTGCAGGACATTACCTAAGGTTAGTTGATATGGAGTATCTCAAGCGTGTCATATTCTAATCCTGAGGTATGCTAACTTTTTCTACAGATATGGATACACTTCCACCTCTTTTCCCGTCTTGTGCGGTAGCTGGTCTAAATGTGTAGGAGGCATTATCATAGGATCACAGAAGTTACTAGACTATTGGCCCTGAGGCCCTTATAAGTCTAGCCAAGAGTTTAGCCCATGTTTAGACAAGTCAGCACCTGATGCCTCTGTCCAGCAGAGACACGGGTGGAATCCCAGGGATATATTTTCTGTTTCCCATCCAGTTATCCAGGTTGCACTTAAAAAGGGGTAAAGAGGTACTCTGCTTGACATGGAGAAGGAGTCTATTCCACAAAATGAAGGAGTCTCTGGGACACAAATCTGTCCCACCAACAAGTTCTATTGATGTCACAGACCAGGCTGAGGCCACTCATGCAGGTTACTCGAGTGGAGCTTGACTTGCGGACATGCAGCAATCAAGGTGGGGTCCGAGATTGCCTCGTATGCCAGACAGATGTCACCTTTGAGGAGTCTGTATGAAACTGAGTAGATGGATAGGGCTTTTAGCCTATCTGTGCATGGTAGATTTTTGAGGCCCTGGATTCTTATGGTGAGGAACCTCTGTGGTCTCACCAGTTGTTAAATGTGCTTTGCAAGGTACATGCCGAATGGGACGTTGTACTCAATAATGGGCCTTATAAGGGAAGAATACAGGGATGTTATGACCTCCTTGTCCCTGGATGCAATACCCTTACTTATGATGTGGGCCATTTAGAAAGCTTTCCATACAACGGAAACAACATGGTGGATCAAAAGTCAGGTTGCTATCAACCTGGTTGCCCAAATCCCTCACAACTGACTGTGTGCTTAGGATGTTGTTATTAATGTGTTAATTTGTGGGGACGTCACTCTCCACAAAGGGGATGATGATGCATTTTTAGCTATTCAGCTTGAGGCCATGTTTCTGGCACCAGTCATTTGTTTGGGTAAGACCCTCTTGGAGGATGTCCACATCACTAGGGGAATTGATGAAAGATCCCAGCTTGCAATCATCTGCAAAATTGGTCAGCCATAGCCTACTGGTATTGGCCTGCACCTCAGAAAGGCCCCAAGACCGAACCCTGGGGTACGCCGCTCATTACGGGTCTACTGCTTGAGGTGGCTTCCCCTATTCTGACTAGGTGGGTTCTATCAGTGAGCCAGTTAGCTACCAATCTGGTAACATACCGATTGATGTCTAGTTGAGAGAGTTTATCCATTATGCCCAAGTGGGGAATAGTGTCAAAGGCTTTGGTCAGGTCAAAGTAGGCGGAGTGCACCATCTTCCCCTCGTCCATGGCTTTGGTGACTGTCTCAAAGAAGTCGACCAAATTTAATAGACATGACCTCCCCTTGATGAAGCCACACTGTGTGGGATAAAGTGTTTGGAAGTTGCCAATGTTTTTGTTAATAAGGTCCATGATAATCTGGTCCATGGCCTTGCAGATCAGGCTAGTCAAGCTGATGGGTCTATAATTTCCCAGATTGGTGGACACTCCACCTTTGTGCAAAGGGATGACAGTGTCTGTCCTCCACTCAGCTGGAACAAAGCCGGTACTCAAGCTTTGTTTGAATAGGGAACCTAATGGTGCTGCAAGTTCCTGCCCGAGTTCATGCAGGATGCAGCCTAGGATGTTATTTATTTATTTATTTATTTACACTTGTTGACCGGGAGTGTTTGACTGGATACAGGTCCATTTTCAGTGGAGGCCCGGGGAGAAAAGCTCCACAGTTAAAATAGACAGTAGTTACATTGGATTACATAACGATTAACAATTTGATTAACATAGCAATTAATCACAAACATATTTACAGATGAAGAACATAGTACAACAGTAGACAACTAGAATCTTTATCTGCGAAGTACATAAATAGAAGTTATGTTCTTACCATAACGTTCCATGTTAGTTGTCTTCTCGCCTTCTTCTTGCTGGATAGGTTCGGAGCCGACCTCGGCTCCGACTCGGCCACTCTAAAGCTCGAGAGTTGGTTCCACCGGCTCGAGGCTCCCCTTATATCCCACAATGCTAGGTGAGAGTTACCTCAGATCTCGTTTGTAAGCTAACCCCAGCTTATAACAGAAACAGTATAACTGTAAAAAACAGAATCCACCTCTAACAACAGGAAGAAGAAGGGTGACCTACATCCTGAAACAAGAAATATGCATAATAGCATATAGCTAAGAAAGAGGTGGTAGAAAGAGAGGTCACGATCACAACTCCTCTAGGTCTGTCCAGGCCAGGGGGAAGGAGGGTGGGGCCAAGAAGAAGGAGAAGAAGACAACTAACATGGAACGTTATGGTAAGAACATAACTTCTATATGTTAAGTTGTCTATCTCGCCTTCATTCTTGCTGGATGGGACCGCGTCCCTAGCACCTTGTCCCGGGTGGCCTAACGGAACAGACTCCTGAGAACTGTGGAACCAAAATTAGCTCTATGCCTAGAAGCTAAATCCAACTTATAATGGGAAATAAAAGTGTGAGGAGTAGCCCAAGTAGCCGCTGCACAAATGGTGTCAATAGGCAGTCTGTCTTGGAAGGCTAGAGAAGTAGCCAAAGCTCTGGTGGAATGTGCTTTAGGCTTATTAGGCAATTTTTGGTGTCTAATCTCATAAACAAGGGTAATCAGAGATGTTAGCCATCTGGATAAAGATACCTTTGAAACTGGAAGTCCCTTTCTGCTTTCCGTGATAGGAGACAAACAGTTGATCAGATTTTCTGAATTGTTTCGTCCTGTCCAAGTAGTACCTTAATTGACGATGAACATCCAGACAGTGTAATTTTTGTTCAGACCTATTTGAATACTCCGGGAAAAAGACAGGGAGGTCAATGCACTGGTTTAGATTTGATGTTGAAACCACCTTAGGCAAAAAGGACGGGTTAGTTCGTAAGGAAACTCTGTCCTTATGGAACACAAGGTAAGGAGAACGACAGCTGAGTGCTTGAAGTTCTGAAATTCTTCTAGCTGATGTGATAGCCACCAGAAAGAGAGTTTTCCATGATAATAACTTTAATGAACATGAAGCTGCAGGTTCGAAAGGGGAAAGAATCAAAGAAGCAAGAACTAAATTTAGGTCCCAAGGAGAGGGAGGATTTCTTACAGGAGGTCTGAGAAGAAAAACTCCTTTCAAAAAGGCTTTGCAGAGTTTGTGGGACATTAGGGCAGATTCAGAAATACCCACATGGAAATTAGAAATAGCTGCCAATTGAACCTTAAGAGTAGATGGAGATGAACCTGCATGGAAAAGTTCAGCAAGAAAATCAAGGACTAATTGGATGGAAGCGGTGAAAGGATCTATGTCCTTTCCTTGTGCCCAATATGAAAAGCGTTTCCACTTACTCAAATAAATCTTTCGAGTGGAAGATTTATGGGAAGCTATCAAAATATCTCTAACAGAGTGAGATAGTTGAGGAAGCCTGGCTACAGTTGGAAGTGGAGGAACCAAGCAGTGAGGTTCAGAGAGGGGAGGGAGCGATGAAACTGACCCGACTGATGGATCAAAAGATCTGGAACTAGGTCCAGATTCCACGGTCGCTCCAAAAGAAATCGATGTAGAAAGGGGAACCACACTTGCCGAGGCCAGTAAGGAGCAATGAGGATCAATGAGGCCTTCTGAGCGATAGCTTTCTGTATTACTTGAGAGATCAGTGGGAAAGGAGGAAATGCATACAGAAGTCCCCGGGGCCAAACTTGGACTAGTACATCCCTGCTGGGTTGGCCTGGTAAAGGGAATAGAGTGAAGTATTCTCTGCACTTGCTGTTTTGGGGAGTAGCAAAAAGATCGCAGCAAGGCTGACCCCACTTGAGAAAAATCTCTCTCACTACAGAGTCTTTCAGAGACCACTCGTGAGGCATGAGAATAGCTCTGCTCAACTTGTCCGCAATGTGATTGGACTTCCCGGGATGTGCGTTGCTATCAGAAAACGCTGAGAAGAAATCGCCCATTGCCACAGTCTGAGTGCTTCTCGACACAGGGGGTATGATCTGGTTCCGCCTTGTTTGTTGATGTACCACACTACAGACATATTGTCTGTCTGGATTACAATCGTTCCCAAAGGAAGAGAGTCTTGAAGGGCTTGCAACGCTAAAAGCACTGCTCTCATCTCCAGAACATTTATGTGCAAGTGGCATTCGTTTGGTTGCCATGTGCCCTGGACTGTCCTGCCCTGATAATGCCCCCCCCACCCGATCAGGGAGGCATCCGTTGTCAGAGTAGCAACCGGAGGAGGTGGAACAAATGGTCTCCCCAACAGGAGCTGGGGGGAAGACATCCACCACATGAGATGGTTTTTGCACGCTTGCGTGATCATAATGGTGTGAGACATTGGAAGTTCCTGGTATGACCATTGAGAAAAAAGCATCCACTGAAGTATCCGCATGTGGTATCTGGCCAATGGAAGGAGAGGTATGGCCGCTGCCATGATTCCCAACACCTTTAGAACTAACCTGGCTTTGGCTCTGTTGTTGTTGAGAAGTAGTGATACTAATTTTTGAATGTCTGATATCCTTTGGTTCGTTAGTGCTGCAGACATGTTTACAGTATCTAAATTTGCGCCTATGTAGGTAATAGTACGACAAGGCGACAAAACAGACTTTTCGCAATTTATTGAGATACCCAGTTTTTGACAGATGCGAAAAGTGTAATTTCTGGCCATCAGAAGGAGATGCTTGGTGGGAGCTGTGAGGAGCCAGTCGTCCAAATATGGAAACACCTGGAATCCTTGTCGTCTCAGGTGAGAAGCTACCACTGCCATGCATTTGGTAAACACCCGGGGGGCAGTGGTGAGACCAAAGGGCAGGGCCCTGAATTGAAAATGCTGGTTCCCAGCCTGAAGCGGAGGAATCTTCTGGAGCGCCTGTTCATTTTTATGTGATAGTACGCGTCCTGAAGGTCTATAGAGCACATCCAGTTTCCTTTCCCCAATAGGGGAAGAATGGATTGCAGCGTGACCATCCGAAATCTTGTTTTCTTGACCGATCTGTTCAAGATACAGAGATCCAAAATTGGTCTCCAGTCCCCTGTTTTCTTTGGAACTAAAAAGAACCTTGAGTAGATTCCGGATCCTAGTTGGTCTGCTGGCACTGGCTGAATAGCTCTTTTTGCAAGCAGCTTTGAAATTTCCAAAGCTGCTATATCCCTTTGAGCGGGTGGAACATCTGGAAGGGATTTTTTTGACTGATTTGGAAAACGAAGAAAGGGAATAGAATAACCTTCGAAATGATGGACTGTACCCATTTGTCTTGTGTCAAGGATAGCCAGGCTTCTGGGTACAGTGACAATCTTCCCGACTGCCTCCGAACATGGGCAGACGTGCAACACCTCAGGGATGCTGAAAGGGCTTATCGGAGGACGTTTCTCGATTGCCCTGGTTCTGCGGACCCCTCTGCCTCTAGGGCGGCGTCTACCATTGTTGTTCCCCTCTGCCTCTGGCGGGAACCGACTCTGTCGTCAGGCGAAGTCCCTTGAGATTGTTTACGGAACCACATCTTTCCTTCCTACTGGCCTTTGGGGTGAGGCCTAGAAAGTGTAGTAAAACGGACTCCGGCGGCAGAAAGGGTCTTGCCATCAGTCTCGCACCTAGTCAGGGTCTCTTTCACTTGTGGACCAAAAAGAGATGATCCATCAAAAGGGGAGTTCGTGAAAGACGTCTTGAAATGTTCCGCAAAATTGCATAGCCGCATCCAGGCGTGCCTACGTAAGGCTACCCCTGTTCCTGCGGCTCTACTCGCTCCATCGGCCGCATAAGAGAGGAGGCGCATGGAGGAGTTGGAAATAGAATTAAGGATAGCCAGCTGCGTGTTCATTTTCTCTTGAAACCCGCAGCTGTAGGGTCCTTCAGCATTTCACTCGCTTCTTTGATCAAGTCCCTTTGAAGACGAGTGAAATGGCACAGGTAATTCAGCGAACGCATAGCAAATGTCGCTGAGGAGAACATCCGCTTCCCGTACCTATCCATGGACCTAGATTCCTTGTTAGGTGGATGGACAGGCACTGAAGGATCGGCCAGTTCCTTCTTTGTGGCTGCAGCTACCACCATAGCATCCACAGAGACTCCTTTTGATAAAAATTCCTTGTCTGATGGAGCTGTGATGAATTTGGAGGGTCTCCTGGGAGTGGGGTCCACTGAATCAGGAGCCGTCCATGCCTTTTAGCAACCACCTGCATGGGGGGGTCGAAGGGGGGGGACACCCAGGAGGTGGAAGGACGAGAGCCAAACGCCTCAAGATACACAGATTCGTCCTCCGAAGGGTTGAGGGCTGGCCAATTTCCCCTCTGTTTAAGGATCTCCAGAATGTCTGCAAATGAGACATCTTCAGAAGGGGAACGGGGGGAACCCACAGAATCATCCAGATCTGTGTCCGACGTGATAGACTCAGGTGAGTCAATGTGCTTCCTCTTGCACTTCCTCTTCCGAGGGGCTCTTCTGCCAAATCAGGAGAGGCCTCGGAAGAGGATGAAATCCCAAAGGGAGCTCCTGAGGAGTTGGCTCTCTGCGGTCCGGGATGAGGGAGTGAGTCGACTTACCCTGAGGCAGCATAGAGGGAGGGGCTGACGGAGCCGACTGTGGAGTAGAGCCAGGCTCTAACACACTCCGCATGACCTCGAAAGCACCCCTGTCAGGCAGAGCCAGAGGTCCCCGCTCCGAGGAGCTAAGGACCCCTCGGCACCGACAGTGATGGCTCCGAGGCCGATGTCGGAGCCGAACTCACCAGCGCAAGCACCGAGAGGAGAGGGGTCGGACAAGGGTCCGATGCCACTCACCCCTCGAGCCGACGAGGGAAGTCCGGCGCCGAGATTCCTCCATGGAAGAAAACGGAGCCGGCAGCGGAGCCGAAGACAATTGTCTCGGCTCGAGGTGACCACAGTCTCGGTTCCGACACGACCCGGCTCGAACTCAAGAGAGTCGAAGGAGGAAGGAGTTGATGGACGGGGCAGGCACCGACTGATGAGTCGGGCTCTGAAGCATCTGGGCTAGTGCCTCGGACTTGAGTAGTCGACTCACCACCCTCTGAAGGTCATGATCGGACAGCCTCGATGACCTAGAGGAATGAGACCTTTGGCTCCGTTCAGACAGCAGGGGAGATCCTGGAGCCGAATGAACGGAGCCAACAGAAGGTGACCTAGACCTCTTTATGGTTGTTGGCTCAAGATCTTGTCGGAGCCGACACGGTACTCGATAACCTCGGCTCCGGCCGGGCGAAGCCACAGAAACTGTGGACTGAGTCTTATCGGCTCCAGCCGGAGCCGATAAAGGCAAAGGTTGAACAACCTGAGGTCTCGGCTCAGAAGCCGGAGCCGAAGACCTCGATGCCTTGGAGGGCTTCCCTGTTGAGACAGACAGGGAATCCTCAGGCTTCAACAAGCCTCTCAAAATAAGCTTGTTTTTTCTTTCCTGCAGGACCCTGGGGCTGAAGCCATGGCAGACAGCACAGGAGTCCTGCAGGTGCAAAGGCTCCAGACAATAGACACAAGAAGTGTGAGCGTCTGTCAGAGACATTTTCTGACAGCACGCATCACACTTCTTGAATCCGGAGACCTTTGCTTCTTTAGACATAGCCTAACTGGTGAACACAAACACACACTCAAACACACCAGTTATACCCTGTCAGAATAACAACTTTAGTAAAAATACTAAAAATAAAGTACAATAAACAGTAGTACACTACACAAACACTCCCTAGGGAAGGAAGGCCTAAGGCCCAAGGGAAGAACTAAAAGTTCTTTTTAACAAGAAACGGAAAAATTAGGTTCGGGATAAAGTTCAATGAACTACACTAATTTAAGAATAATTAAACTAAAAAGGGTAAAAGAGTAACTTTTATAGAAAAAGCTAAAACTCACCAGGAACCGGTAGAACAACCAACCTCGAAGCTGTAGCGGCAAACGAGATCTGAGGTAACTCTCGCCTAGCATTGTGGGATATAAGGGGAGCCTCGAGCCGGTGGAACCAACTCTCGAGCTTTAGAGTGGCCGAGTCGGAGCCGAGGTCGGCTCCGAACCCATCCAGCAAGAATGAAGGCGAGATAGACAACTTAACATCAGACATTAACAAATGTTACAATAAGAAGTTCCTGCTGTATAATAAGTACTAGGCTTATGAGCATCTGAGCTTGCTATAATCAAGGTAGTTAGTGGGGTGGAAAGAAAGGCAGTGGTTGGATGGGGTGGGTGATATTAGAGTGGGAGTTGCAAGGGCATAGCCAGCATGCTTTTAGGTGCGCTTTTAGTAAAGTTTTGAAGTGGGTGCATGATGGTACGGAGGTAATTGTGGGTGGGAGGAGTTCCATAATTTGGCTATGGCGCAAGAGAATAGTGCTTCACCAGCAAAGTTATTGGCTTTAGTGATCTGCAAGTGATTTTTGTTGCTGGATCTTAGTGGTCTGGTGGTGCGATAGGGTTGGAGTAGATTCTGGAGGGATGGGACATTTAGTGGATGGTTTACTAGTTTGTGGGCGAGTGAGAGTTGATACCATTGAAGGAGGTGAGGGAGTTCAAGCCAGCCCAGTTCAGCAAGTGAGAGACAGTGGTGACTATGGTAGGATGCCCCTGTGGCGAATTTGGCGATTTTGTTGTAGCACGTCTCTAGCTTGTTTAGATCGCATTGCCTTAGGTTGGTATATATTGGAGAGGCATAAAGTAGGGTGGAGACAAGGTGGGAATTTGGTATTGAAATCTTTGCTGCTTTGGTGAGAAGTTGCTTATTTCTGTATAACGCTCCTAGTTTTTTGTGGACTTTTTTTTATGGTCATGGATATGTGAATGTCAAATTTTAGTTTATTGTCTATTTCCACTCCTAGCAATTTGGTGTGTTCAGTTGGGTATATAGTGGTGTTGTCTTTTGCTGTGATGTTAAAGTGAGAGTTGTTTTGAGTATGTTTGGTGGGTTGGAAGATGAGTAGTTTAGTTTTGCTTGGGTTCAGTATTAATTGGGCATCAGATAACCAAGTTTCAACAGAGAAAAAGGCTTTCTGTGTGACTTTTTGCAGTTTGGGTAGGGACTGGGTTGAGCAGATGATGGTTGAGTCATCCGCGTATTGTATGAGTGTGCTATGTTTGGTGGCAGAGGCTAGATTATTGGTGAAAACAGAGAAGAGTAGAGGTCCAAGGATGGATCCTTGGGGAACCCCTATGGAGACAGGTAGTTGGGGAGATATGTCATTCTGCCATACAACGGATTGTTGGCGGTCAGACAGGTAACTCTGAAACCATTTGGTGACTGATTGAAAGAAGGATAGGTTATTGAGGACAGCGATGAGTTGTTTGTGTGGGACCATGTCAAATACTTTAGATAGGTCTAGGAAAGTAGCAGAGGAGAGATAGCCATTATTTTTATGCTGAAGGATAGTGTTAGTAAAGGAGAGTAAGGCAGTGGTGTTGCTATGGTTTGGTCGGAAACCATGCAGAGTATTGGAAAGGAGATTGTTAGTAAGGAGGCAGTCTGAGACCTGAGAGTGTATGCATCTCTCTAGTATTTTGGAGTGGAGAGAGAATAGCTATGGGGCGGTAATTGGTTAGTTCTGCGGAGGGGCCGCCTTTGTGGAGGGGAATTATATGTGATACTTTCCACAGTGTGGTAACATAACTTTCTGACAGAGATCGGTTAATCAAGACGGATACTGGATAGGCCAGAGCATCAGCTGTGATTTGTAGGTATTCACTTGGGAGGCTGTCTGCTGCTAATTTGGTGGGCTTAAATTTAGTTAAGAGTTTTTTTATGTTGGAGGTAGGTACAGGAGAAAAAGAGAAGGCAGTGGGGAGATTACTAGTTGAAGGTGTGGGTTGGAGGGGAGGGGAGGGGAGGGGGGTTATGTTGTTTAGCTAGTGATAGTATGGTTTGTGTGAAGTGTGTGTTGAATGAGGTAGCAATATTTTCGGAGGAGTGAGGGATGTTAGGAGGAGGGGTACTGACTTTACCTGGGTGGAGGATGGAGTTTATGGAGGACCAGAATTGTTTGGGGCTGTGTTGGGAGGAGTCTAGGGCAAACTGGTAGTATTGGAATTTGTCCTGTTTTATTAGCTTTTTGACTCCATTGCGCAGCTCTAGGACTTTCTGTCTAGTTGAGGGGGTTTTGGTTTTGCGCCATTGCTCCCAGGCTTTATCCCTGTTTTTCATTTCTGACTTAGTGGTTTTCTGTAGCCATGGGAGGGTTGTGCTTTGGTTCTGGAAAGTCTTATGGGGGCATGGTAATTAAGGATGCTCAGGAAGGTAGTATTAAAAAATTCAACTGCGTCATCAAGACTGAGGTACTTTAGAGGATGCCAGTTACATTCTTTGAGGGATGAGATGAATGTGAGAGGGTTAAAGTTTAGTTTTTTATGTATTTGACGGTAGATGACAGGTTTAGCTTGGTATAGGTATTTTTTGAGTAGGAATGTTGGGGAGTGATCACTGAGGCTATCTGATAAGCAGCCTATTATATATGACTGAGGGCTCTTACTGACTAGTATCCAATCCAGGGTAGTGTGCTTGCTGGAGTTTTTATTTATCCTGGTTGGCAACTGGACTAGTTTGGTAAAGTCATGAAGGTTTACATGATGGGTTGGATGGTTGCCAGAACAAGATTGCCAGTCAATATTGAAATCACCTAAAATTATAGTTTCTGGGGGGAGATGGTGGGTAGACCAGCTGAGGAGGTTTTCTAGTGCAGGGATGTTTTGGCCAGGTGGGAAGTAGCATCCAATTATGTTGGTTTTGTTTGAGGTTGGTATATATTATTTCTTCATTGCCTATTTGTGGAGCTGATGATTTTAAGATCTGGATGTTTAGATGCTGTTTAAATATTACAGCTACACCACCTCCTTTCTTGTTTAGCCGGTCTACTCTTAGTATGCCGTAACCAGTAGGGAATATTTGCTCACTGGTAATGTGAGGTTTTAGCCAGGTTTCTGTCAGGATGACTATATCTGGGGAGTACAAGTCTATGGTGGCATGGAGTTCATGGACTTTGTTGGATATACTTCTAATATTTAGGCTTAGTAGAAGGAAGTCACTTGGCTTTCTATTGGCTGTGATACGGGAGAAGTTGTGGTTTCTAGTCTGATTATGAGGATTGGGGTTGGAGATGGTAGGGCCAGGGTTGGGGGTGGATGTCTCCACTTATGGCTAGTTTTGATATGCATGAGGTTGTAAGTTTTCTCAGTTTTTGAATGTGTTTGTTACGGAAAATTTATGATTGCGCTCTGTGGGTAATAGGTATGGTGGGAGGGTTACTATGTTAAGTTGTAGGGATGCTTTATTTTTGAGAAATATAATTGGTAGAATATGTGGGGGGGTGCATAGGGATGGTTCTTGAGTTGGTGGGAGGGGAGCTGAGTGAGGGTGAGACATGAGTGGTGGTGTGAGTAGTAGTACAGTGGTAGTGGTTGAGTGGGGGAATTATGTTATTGGGTCCCAGGGAGGCTGTATTTCTTGCTTTTGAGAGAGACGTGATTATATGTTCCTTAGATATAACGGGAAGGGGGCAGGTACTGGGAATGCCCTGATTAACTGATGGGGGACAGAGGGATGAAGTTTTCGCTGAATCTGTCAGCCAGCAAGTTTGCTATATCTACTGCATTTGTATACATAGTGCCCTTGACCAACAGTTCTGCACAGATCTGGGTGCTTCCTTTGAGATTGAGGACACATGTGAAGAAAGCCTTATTACTGTCTCTAGTAGATAAGGCCAATTTAAACTCAAAGTTTGCTTTGAAGGATTTCACTAGTGCTCTTATTTGCTTGTTCAGATTAAGGAGAGATTGCTTCCAATCGGGCACTTGCTCCTTCTTGGTCCTGGACAGCATTTTTTTTCCTTTTGTTATAGAGGTTATTTATTGCAGATGTCCACCAGATAGGTTTACTCTTCCTTGCAGAGGATGATTTAGTCCTGTTGGGTATTCCTGAGTCCATGCATCTATACAAATGCTCGTACAGTGCTTTGGTATAGTTCTGGATATTGGTGCCACTTCCTAGAAAGGAGGTGGGAGCAGTGAAGCTGTTTATACCATCCCTCAGGAGGCTGTTATCAGCTTTGAAGACGTGTTTCTGTTTGACCCTAAGATGATGACTTTGAAAGTGACCGCTTTATGGTCGGATCTTACCAGGGAGGATGCTACTTCACAGATACTGTAGTGGTTACTCATGTCGGTTAACACCAAGTCCAAGATATCACCTCTTGTCAGGTATCGACTAGCTGTTCCAAAGCATTTGTGCTTACAAAATCGAGGAATCTCTGGGAATTTCTGTCCTGGCATGAGTAGTTCTTCCAGTCTATGTTTAGGTAGTTAAAGTCGCACAGGATCAGGGTAAAGGGCTGAATCATGATAGATTCGAAGAGGTCCAGAAAGGCGGACTGGGCATGTTGAGTCAGATTTGGGGGCCGTTAGCTAGCTATGACTGTATAGGGGTCTTGTCAATGGTTAACTGCACCTGGAGTGTCTCCTGTGTGTCATACTGTTTGACCAGCCTGGAGGTGTGTATGTCTTTAACATATATTGAAACTCCACCTCCTTTGGCTTTACTGCCCTTAGTTTGGGGTCTGAATGTATGACAGGATAAGTAACCAGGTAAGGCTGGGGTGCTCTCCCGAGCTTTAAACTAGGTTTCTGTGACTATGCAGATATCAGCATTTTCTAGGGTTAAGAATGCTTGCAATGAGTGCAGTTTCATGTTTAGAATCCTAGCGTTTAGCAACATGACCTTTAATTTCCATTTTGTTGAAATTTTTATGTTGGTAGTTTTAATCTCATCACTTTTCCTAAAAAAAGCACTGCAGGGAAGCAAGAGCCTTTGCCAGAATCCTGAATCCCAAGTGAGACAGATGCAGGCCATCTCTGGCAAAGCATCATGGTCTGTCGATCACATCTTCCCAGGCTGTCAGGTACTGGATCCCCCTGGAATGACACCAGAAACTAAGCCAATTGTTAAAGTCAATAATTTTTTGTTTGTATTAAGGCATCATTCTGGGTGATGGTAGAATGCTGCTTAAGGCTAGGGACATACTTGCCTGGGACACATTCAGCAAGTTCAATCATGTCTCTCTTCGTATAGTCCAGGGAGGTACACCTCAGGTTATTCACACCAACGTGGACTATGACAGAGTCATAACAGTTACCTGTTGAGAGACTTGAGTGCATATGTGATATGGCAGACTCTGGCCCCTGACAGACAACTATGTCTTGTAATGCCGGGTGTCTTACATGACTTTAAACCATGTCTTAGTAACTGCACAGATGTCAATATTCTTTAGGATGAGGAGTGCTTCTAGGGAGTGGGAGCTTCTTGTCAAGACTCTTAGCATTGAGCAGTAACACCTTTAGTTTAACTTGAATAGAATTTGCTATGTTGGATGGTTAATCAGACTGGCATTCCCTAAAAAGGCACTGTAGGGGTGGGTAATGTTTTGGCCAATATCTGAAAACCTAGTAGGGATAGGTGCACACCATCGCTGGTAAAGCAGCGTAATCTGTCGATCATGTCTTCCCAAGCTGACACATATTGGACCCCTCAGAATGACACCAGTAACTAAGCCAATTGTTAAAGTAAAAAAAAAACTGTTGAAAAGAACTGAAAAGGGGAAAAAAAACTGGAAAACTAGAACCTTTCACGGAATGAAAACTGCTGAAAGCTCAAATAAGTTTTTAGTTTTCCAATTGTTAAAGTCAATCATCTTCTGTTTATATTGTGGTATCATCCTTGGAGAAAATAGAATTCAAATCAATACTAGGCTCATACCTGTGCCTGGGACACACACTCTGAAAGTTCTATCATGTCTCTCTTCATATAGTCTAGGGAGGTCATTGACACCAACAAGGACTATGACAGAGTCATACTGGTACTGATGGTTCAATATCCTGAGAGCATGCGTGTTCTGATGGACCCTTGCTCCTGATGGGCAAATGACTGCTCAACCTGATGAGGGGGCATCAGTCTCTCTCACAACAGAGTCTCCAAAGAAAAATGTACTGGGTTGTCTAACAGTTTGCCTTAAGGGCTTAGAGGTTGAGACATTGTGAGATGTGTTTCCATGTGTCCTGGGGAGTGCTGTCTTTGTAGAGTGTTTGGGAGTTTGCTGACAGCAGTGTATTGGACACCTTTGAGGTTGGGTAGATGGCATTTAAGAGCCAAAGCATATGTAAGTTTATGTGTCTAATCCATAGCAGATGTAGTGTATAGGTTACTGGCAACTCAACTGGAGATAGCAGTATCTGTATGTCAGAGCTTTCACTTTCAAAGACAGAGTGTAATTATATCTCTTGCATACTGTCAGTCTACTTAAGAATAAGGTGTCTGTCGGTAAACATGACACAACTGCTACATTGCCTCAAGATGCCCATTTCAACCAGGTTGGCTACAAAGACTGTAGGGAAGTGCACATCTATGGCTGTGGGTAAAAAGTACAGTTGTGTACACTTACCATAAATGTAGATGTTCGAGTGTATTCATTGTTGCAGTCATCACATTTGGGTTATCCCTGCCAGGGTAGCCCTCGGCCAAACCAAATACCAGAGGCTTAGTATTTCTGTGTCAGTTGCTGTCGCTTCAGGACTGATGTCAGGTCGTCAGTAGTATAAAGTAAGGCAGCCGATGCCATTACATAAGTTTTTCTTGCCCTAACCTGTCAGGAGCCCCCAAGTGGGAGCCAGGTTCTGGTGGAAGAACCCCACTAATAGAAAGTAAATACCAATATGTCCCTTGTAAGGAAAAAGAAGAAGAAGGAGAGGGGGATGGAGGGAGGGAAACCAGGACTGCAACAGTGAATACACTCAAACATCAACATTTATGGTAAATGTACACAACTGTACTATGTTCTTGGTGTTTCACTGTTGCAGTCATCACATTTGGGTTGATTTGCAAAGCTGAAGAAATGGGTGGAGGCAGTCAAGAAAACTAGGGACTGGCTAGGATGCCCTGCAAGACTGCAGAGGCAAACCCTGCCCTGGATTTGGAGAAGACAGGCAGGTGGTAATGTTTGGTGTGAACAGATATCCAGGTGGCAGGTGGGAGGGACTCTGTAATGCCTGTCTGTTTTTTTCTGGGTGCAGGAGGGAGAGTGTCAGGAGTCAGACTGGATTCCAGGAAAACATCCTCCCCAACATCCAGGACTGGGGGAATGGCCAGGGTTCTGTGCTGTGGAAGATCTAAGAATTCCCTGAGTCTCTTTTGAGACTGAGGGTAGTCCTGACTTTCCCATTGGAAATGCTCCCTTAAGGTATGAAGGGTTTCCCCAAAGGAAAAATCCTCTGCGGGAGAGTCTGAAGGAATGGAATCCTCTGCATCAGAATCCTCATAAGCAGAGAGGGGTTGCATGTCTTCATTTTAGATGCATCAGAGTCATCAGACTCCTGTTCAGACAAAACTACAGGGGACAGATCTTATTTTCTTTTGGAAGGGGTAGCTTGGCTTCCCCTGATCAGCATGATAAGGTCTTCTGCCATTTTAAGGATTAGAGACTGAGGCAAGGAACCAGGTGCCTGAGTTTGGCTCGTCGGTTTCTTGGGTGGGCTCGTACTATGCACCTAAGAAAAGTACAGTTTTGTACCTACCATAAATGTAGATGTTCGAAGATCCACATTGCTGCAGTCCTTACATATGGGTAGTCCGCTGTCCTCGGTCGGCCCGAATACCAAAGTATTAGGCTGACGTCGGTCATGGGCGCTCAGATATGACATCAGAGCGTCAGGGTATAAAAGCGCATGACCGACGTCATATCCTCAGTCTTTTCTTGCCCCAGATGTCAGAAGGCCCTAAAAAGAAAGGCCACAGCCAAAAATAGAATACTCCCCAAAAGGCATGCACAAATAACAGCTACCACCCAAACCATACAACCATTCCAAACTACAGAGGGGAAGGAGGGAGGGTAAATTGGACTGCAGCAATGTGGATCTTCGAACATCTACATTTATGGTAGGTACAAAAGTGTACTATGTTCTTCATCTCACATTGCTGCAGTCCTTACATATGGGTAGAATCCCAAAGCAGAGGTAAAGGGAGGCTGGCAAAATCATAAAGCATTGAGAGCTGCCAAAATGCCCTGTAAGATTGCAGTGGCAAATCCAGCCCTAGATTTGGAATAAAGAGGAAGGTGGTAATGTTTAGAAAAAGTATGCACTGAACTCCAAGTAGCTGCTTCCAAAATATCTTTAGTAGCTACTCCCTTAAGAAGCTGTAGAAGTGGCAGTAGCCCTAGTGGAGTGAGGTCTGATTCCAGCCGGAATCTCCTTACCATGATGAGAATAACAAAAAGCAATACAAAAGCCAATCCACTTAAAAATAGTTTGTTTTGAAACAGGTTTCCCCTGAGAACCCAAAGCAAAAGAAACAAACAACTGCTGAGACAGTCTGAACCCTTTAGTCCTGCTCAAATAATAATGCAACTGCCTGTGAATATCCAAAGTGTGCAAAATTTTCTCCCCTTTATTTTGGGGATCTGCATAAAAAGTCGGCAAATGAATTGATTGGTTCAAGGCCACATTTGAAACCACTTTAGGCATAAAAGTAGGATTAGTACGCAGAGATACCCTATCCTTATGAAAAATTAGGAAGGGTTCAACTGCCATAAGAGCCTGTAATTCAGAAACCCTTCTAGCAGATGTAATGGCCAACAAAAAAGCAGTCTTCCAAGACAAAAACTTTAACTCAGCAGCAGCTGCAGGTTCAAAAGGAGGTAAAGTAAGTTTTTCCAACACAAAATTGAGATCCCAGGCAGGAGTAGGAGCTCTACGTGGGGGTCTTATGTTCTTTGCCCCTCTAAGAAATTGCTTAAACAAAGGATGAGAGAATAATGGAGGGTCACAGTCATAGTGAGCAGAAATGGCTGCAGCATGAACTTTTATAGAGGAGAAAGACAAACCCTTGTCTAATAATTCTGTAAGATATTGAAGAGAAACACTTAAATCAGGCTTGGAAACATCAAAGACCTCTGTTTTGCTCCAAATTAAAAATCTCCTCCATTTATCAGCATAAACTTGCCTTGTACTAGGCCTTCTGGCCCCCAAAATAACATTCAAAACTTGTTGTGGAAGCTGCGACCCTCCAGGTTCTAGAACAGAATATGCCAGGCTGTTAGATGCAGGGACTGAATCCTGACATTGAGGAAATGATTGCCCTCCTGTGACAAAAGGTGCGGAATCGAAGGCAAAGGCCATGGAGGCTCCCGTACTAAACTCCTCAGCAGAGGGTACCAGTGCTGTCGAGGCCAATCTGGAGCTATTAGAATCATGGAGGGCTTGTCTTGTCTGACCTTCAAGAGTACCTTGGGGAGGAGAGGCAGAGGCGGAAAGGCATAGACGTGAAGATTGCTCCAACTGAATGATAGAGCATCCACTTTCCAAGCTGTGGGATGAAACATTTTTGTGCAAAACTTTGGCAACTGGAAATTTAGTGGAGACGCGAACAGATCTATGTCTGGAGTTCCCCATACCACTGTCAATTTTCGAAATACATGAGGATCCAATTTCCACTCGTGGGGATCCACTATCTGTCTGCTCAAAACATCTGCTAAGGAGTTCTGTGCTCCTGGTAGAAACCTTGCCTGAAGATTGAGGTGTAAACTGAGAGCAGTCTCCCACAAAATCATTGCTTGCCTGCAAAGAGGGTACGAATGGGTTCCCCCTTGCTTGTTGATGTACCACATGACAGTTGTGTTGTCTTTTTGAATCAACACTTGCCCTGGGTGAAGTAAATCCTTGAAAGCCATCAATGCAAATTGGACTGCTAACATCTCCTTCAAGTTGATATGTAAATGTTGAAGTCTGGCAGGCCACGTGTCTTGAACCCATTTTCCATTGAGGTGTGCTCCCCAAGCCTTGTCTGAGGCATCTGTCGTTAAAATCTGACTCACCTCTGGTCGGGTCACAGAGAGTCCCTTGTTTAGGTGACATTCCTGAGCCCACCACAAAAATTCCTTTTGAATGCAAGGTATTATTTGAATGACAGTGTCCAGATCTTGGCAGTGTTGTGTCCATACATTTTTGAGATACCATTGTAGCTTCCTCATATGCAGTTTGGCATTGGGAAGCACCAGAATACAAGATGCCATGAACCCCAAGGCTTGAAGGACTGTCCTTGCAGTCAGCCTGGACCGTAGAGACAATTGATGGAAGTAAAGAGTAAGGTTCTTTTGCTTGTCCGGGGTCAAAAAAGCCATCTGGGAAGCTGTACTCAGTCTCACACCCAGAAAGCACATTTCCTGAGAGGGTACTAGACTGGACTTTGTTTCGTTCACAGAATACCCTAGGCACCTTAACACTGCCATCACATACTGTAGATGATGAAGAAGTTCGTACTTGTCTTGAGCAAGAATCAGGCAATCGTCCAAATAAGGATACATTTGTATTCCTCTTAACCGTAAGAAGGCTATCACTGGAGCCAGAACCTTTGTGAACAACCTGGGCGCAGTAGACAAGCCAAAGGGCAATGCAGAGAACTGATAATGCAAAGTCCCAGCCTGAAAACGCAGGTACCTCCTGCAACTGGGCCTGATAGGAACATGAAGATAAGCCTCTTTGAGATCCAGAGTTACCATCCAGTGATCTTTGCCCAACAGAGGTAGAAGTTGTTGCAACGTCAACATTTTGAATTTTGGAATGTCTAGGTATGTGTTGAGGATAAATAAATCCAAAATCGGTCTCCAAGTGTTTCCTTTCTTTGGTACTAGAAACAGGCGAGAATAAAATCCTAGGCCCACTTCTGACAGAGGGACCTGCTGTATAGCCCCCATTTGAAGAAGTAAAGAAATCTGCTTGTGAGCCTCTACCCTTTGCTGAGGAGGAACGTCTGGCATGCCTTTGAAAGGAGGCAATGTATGGAAATAAAACTTGTAGCCTCGGTCTATAATGTCCAACACCCATTTGTCCTGGGTGACTAAAAGCCAGTTTTGCTTGAAGAGTGCCAACTTTCCTCCCAAAGGAGCTGCCAGACAGGAAGAATCTGGCAGCTGAAAATGCAGGTCATTGGGCCTGTTTACGAAAGGACTGGCCCCTGCCCTCACCTGTAGATTGTGCAGGTGAACTCCACGTTCTAGGCCTGAAAGTACTCTGAGCTCTGCCCCTACCACGTCTAGATCTACCCCTAGACTGTGAATCAGAAGAAGGATAAGCCCATCCCTTAGTAGGCCAATTCCTGCTAAACTTAGGAGGCTGTACCTGCAAAAAATCTTTAACAGTCTGCATAGACTTAGCCTTGTCTTCCATTTTCTTCAAGACAGACTCCACAGGAGAACCAAACAAAACTTCAGCCTGTAAAGGAGCATCCAAAATTCTAGTTTTAACATGCTCTGACAAATTCTGATCCTTAAGCCAGGCGTGCCTGCGAATAACTGAACCAGTGGCAGCCACCCTGGAAGAAGCCTGTAAAGCATCGAAACCACACTGCAAAGAATGCTTACCCACCTGTTCAGAGGCATGTACCAAATCCTGTAATTCTTTACACTCTATGCCCTCTGCCAAAGCATCCACTTTAGATTTTAGTTGAGTAAGGAGAAAATTCTGATACTTCAACATATGAAACTGGCAATTCAAAGCCCTCACTGCTAAAGTGGAAGAGGTATACACTTTCTTACCCCATCTATCCAAAGCTCTAGCATCTTTATCAATAGGAACTGGATTCTTTACAACAGAAGCCCTGACACCCTTAGGTCCCTGGCTAATAGTTTCTGGGTCAGCCCTTGGACTCTTATACAGATATTTATGAGCCTCAGGCACTCTGTAATACCTGTCTGGCTTAACTGGCGCAGGAGGCAGAGAGTCTGGATTAAGGGAAGCCTCGGAGAAAATGTCTTGAACAACATCCAAAACAGGAGGTATAGCCAAGGGCCTATGTTGTGGTAAAAACAAAAATTCCCTAAGCCTCTTTCGGGAATCTGAGAAATCCTGACCTTCCCATTTAAAATGCTCCCTCATAGAATGCAGGGTTTCTGAAAAAGAAAAATCCTCTGGAGGAGAAGCAGAAGGAGTGGAATCCTCTGCGTCTGAATCAGAATAAGGAGGAAAATCCTGAATGTCTTCAGCCGAAGACTCTGAGTAATCTGAAGCCTGCTCCAAACTTTCCACCTCTGGCTCCACCCTAGGCCTCTTATCAGGAGGGGGCATAGAACCTCTGATTTAAGAAATTAAATCTTCTGCCATTTTAAGCATGTGTTTTTTAGGCACAGAACCTGCAGAACTAGGACTGACACCCGTTGAAGGCAAACCAGGCCTGCCTTTGGAAGGAGCCTTAGAGACAGAAGGAGAAGGCCTAACCACCTTAGGCAAGGAAGGGAGAACAGCAACCTGAGAGGCCCCCTCAGCCTGACCTGACTCCTGAGAGGCCACATCTTGCAAAATTAAAGCCTCCCCCTGAGACTCAACTGAAACCTCGGCTGGATCCACAGATTCCACCGTAGTTTCTAAAGAACCGCCGTCCGGAACGGACGACTCATCTTGCCTGGACTTTAAAGATTTGTCTTTGCGCTTCTTCGCGGTAGCGGGCGTCGGAGGATCTGACGGCATATTATAATTACACCGCTTACCGAAGACAAGCCTAGCGCAATCTAACCTACGTTTAATGGTGCGCTTATTAAACCTAGCACAAAAGCGACACCCAACGTCGTGCTCAGGTCCCAAACAAGGAATACAAAGAGAGTGGTAATCCCTATGCGGTATCTGTTTCCCACAAGAAATACAATTATTCACTTTTTCTGACATCCGGAATTAACTGAGGCAAGAAAAAACAAAAATATTCCCTACCGGGGTACTTAGCCCAACTTGGTTTCGGTCTGAAACTCAGAATACGAAAATTTCAGAACGCCGAACGGCACTTGCAAACGCTGCTTCTGCATCGGACCATGCGGCAAAAAAGACTGAGGATATGACGTCGGTCATGCGCTTTTATACCCTGATGCTCTGATGTCAGATCTGAGCGCCCATGACCGACGTCAGCCTAATACTTTGGTATTCGGGCCGACCGAGGACAGCGGACTACCCATATGTAAGGACTGCAGCAATGTGAGATGAAGAACATCTCGATAGTTTTCGAAAAAAACGGTAGATGCAAAAGAAGTCGTTGGTTTGTGTCGAGAATCGGTAATGTGAAGGACTTCCTCAGAAGCCGGTGCCTGCTCAGTGGCTATGGACCCATCCAAGGGAGAGACAGCTGCAGGCTCCTTAGTTGAAGAAGAGTTTTGCGGCATACCGGACTCCGAAAGGGTCTTGGTAGCGGCCTGCGAATCCACAGAAGCGGGCATCAGGGGTTGTGAAAGTGCTTCACTGAGGACCAGAGAATTGACGACTAGCTTAAAAGAAGTGTTGTTGGTAGGTTTGGACCTGTGCGGTCTGTCTCTCTTTATCTTTATGGGGTTTTTTTGAAGATTTGCTGTCAGATGGTTTACCGAAGCCATATCGAAATTCGAGGACTGTAAGCGAAAATATCTAGCTACAATAAGGGCCCGACAAATTATAGGTCTGGCGTTGAACAAAGCACAGAAGCGACAGAGGGGGACGCCGTGGTCTGCGCCTAAGCAAGTGACGCAGTAAGAATGAAACTCTCTGTGTGGTATTTGCTTTCCCAGGTGAGACAACTGTTAACTTTTTCTGACATCAGTTAGTGCAAGAAAAAAGGATCCCCAATGGGGTACTTAGCTTTAGAAGACTTCAATTCGGATGACGAAACTCACCGGCACTCGTGCGAACTGCTTCTGCTTCGGGCTTCGCAGCAAGAAAGACTGATGTAATGGCATCGGCTGCCTTACTTTATACTACTGACGACCTGATGTCAGTCCTGAAGTGAGAGCAACTGACCCAGAAATGCTAAGCCTCTGGTATTCGGGCCGGCCAAGGGCTACCCTGGCAGGGATAACCCAAATGTGATGCCTGCAACAGTGAAACACGAAAAACATCCTCAATTATCTGGCACAGCCAAAGAAAGTACAGTTGCGTACACTTACCATAAATGTAGATGTTACCGTATATTCACTGTTGCAGTCATCACATTTGGGGTATATGCTTGCAGTAGCCCTCAGTCGGCCTGGTTAACAAAGTCTTGGGTCGTGCGTCAGTTGCTGTCCCTGCTTCCATGATGTCAGGTCGTCAGGGGTATAAAACATGCAGCCGACGCCATTACATCAGTTTTTCTTGCCCAGATGTCAGGCACACACCCCCCCCCAATGGGAAGCAATTAAATCTATAAATATACAAGGTTATACCTCCAACAAAAAAGAAAATACACCAAAAAACTTTTGAGCATAGTAAAGTAGAGTAGAGGTATAGCCAAAAGAAGAAAGGGGACTGGAGGGATGGTAACCAGGACTGCAACAGTGAATACACTCAAACATCTACATTTATGGTAAGTGTACACAACTGTACTATTTTCTTTGTGTTTCACTGTTGCAGTCATCACATTTGGGTAGATTCCCAAAGCTAAGGATGGGAGGAGGAATTTAGATAGCATAAGGACCAGCTATAAGGCCCTGCAAGACTGCAGTGGCAAAGCCAGCTCTGGATTTAGAGAACATTGGCAGATGGTAATGCTTGGTGAAAGTATGTACTGAACTCCAGGTAGCAGCTTCTAGGATGTCCCTGGTAGGGATGCCTCTGAGAAAGCCTGTAGAGGTAGATGCAGCCCTGGTTGAGTGGGGTCTGATCCCCTGGGGGATAGGTTTTCCATGGTGCTTGTAGCAGAAATGAATGCAATGGCCTATCCATTTGGAAATGGTTTGCTTTGAAATAGCCTTCCCCTCTGCCCCTGCAGCAAATGCCACCAGCAGTTGGTCAGATTTCCTCTGAGGTTTAGTCCTGTCCAAGTAGAATCTAAGTTGTCTGTGCCTGTCTAAGGAGAGCAGTATCCGTTCCCCTTTGTTCTATGGGTTAGGAAAGAAGGTTGGCAAATGAATGGACTGATTAAGGACCACACTGGATACCACCTTGGGCATGAAGGAGGGATTGGTCCTGAGGGACACCCTGTCCGCATGAAAGATGATGAAAGGCTCCACTGCCATGAGGGCCTGTAATTCAGATACCCTTCTTGCTGAAGTGATTGCTAAAAGGAAAGCTGTTTTCCAAGAGAGGAATTTTAACTCTGCAGTGGCAGCTGGCTCGAAAGGAAGAAGGGTGAGCTTTTCCAATACAAAGTTAAGGTCCCTGGCTGGAGTTGGGGCTCTCCTGGGTGGTCGTAGATTTTTGGCCCCTCTGAGGAACTGCTTAAGCAGTGGATGAGAGAAAAAGGGAGGTCCTGTGTTATAATGAGTTGAAATGGCTGAGGCGTGAATTTTGATGGAGGAGAAAGACAGGCCCTTGTGAAGCATCTCAGTTAAGTATTGTAAAATCTGAGGTAAATTGGGCACTGCTGTGCTCATCCCTTGAGATTGGTTCCATGCACAGAATATTTTCCATTTTTCAGCATAAGATTTTCTAGTACTAGGCCTCCTTGCCTCTAAAATGATATCCATCACTGGTTTACTGAGGGATGGTAAAGGAGAGATTAGGTAATTAGCCAGGCTGCTAGGTTCAATGTATGAAGCTGAGGGTGCAGAATCTGGTTCTCCTGCTGAGACAATAGGGTAGGAGTCTGAGGCAGGTGCCATGGGGCCAACAGTGACACACTGTGCAAGAGGGGGTACCAGTTTTGGCGTGGCCAGTCTGGTGCAATCAAAATCGTCCTTGGTTTGTCTTGTTTGATCTTTAGTAGTACTTCGGAGAGCAGAGACAGAGGAGGAAAGGCATAAACTGAAAGGTTTTTCCCAGCTGAAGGACAGAGCATCCACTTTCCAAGCTTAATTGTGGGGAGTCCTTGTGCAAAATTTGTCAAATTGATAGTTCTGGGGGGAGGCAAACAGGTCTATATCTGGGCTCCCCCATTTGCTTGTCAACATGCTGAAAATCCTTGGTTCCAGCTTCCACTCGTGTGGGTCCATGAGGTTTCTGCTTAGTTCGTCTGCCAGTGTATTTAGTTTTCCTGGCAGGAATTGAGCTTGTAGACACACTTGGTAGCACAGGGCTGTGTTCCATAATGCCTTGGCTAGTCTGCATAGGGGGTAAGAATGCGTACCCCCCTGCTTGTTTATGTACCACATAACAGTGGTATTGTCTGTCTTTACCATTAATTGTCCTGGAAGAATGAGGTCCTTGAAGGCTGTCAGAGCATGCTGTACAGGTAACATTTCTTTTTGATTGATATGCAAGTGCATTTGACTTGGGTTCCATTTGCCCTGAATGCACTTCCCTGCCAGGTAAGCCCCCCCATGCATAATCCGATACGTCTGTTGTTAGGGTTTGGGCAGCAGGGGTGGTGTGAATGGTAGTCCCTTGTTTTGGTGGCAGGCCTCTGCCCACCAAAGAAACTCTAGGCGTAGGCAAGGTATGATAGGAATCATTGCTTCTAGATCCTGAGAATGTTGATACCATAGGCTTTTTAGGTACCATTGTAGTTTCCTCATATGCAGTCTTGCATACGGAATCAGATGAATGCAGGAGGCCATGAACCCCAAGGCTTGTAGTATTTGCCTTGCAGATAGCAGGGTTTTTGTGACCACTTTTTTGAAGTAGGTTGTCAAATGAATTTGTTTCTCTGGTGTGAGGAAAACCATCTGGGAAGCTGTACTCAAGCTTGCTCCCAGGAATATGATTTGTTGACAGGGTACCAGGTGTGATTTCTTTTCTTTTATGGTGTACCCCAGACAAGTTAGCACCCTTTGTACAAAGGCCAGATGATTCAAAGGTATGCCCTGGCTTTCTGCCTGAATTAAACAATCGTCCAGGTATGGGTATATTTGAATATTTCTTTGCCTGCAAAATGCGATGACTGGGGCTAGACACTTTGTTTATACCCCGGGCGCAGTAGACAAGCCAAAGGGCAGTGCAAACTGGTAGTGATTGTAGCCTGCTTTGAAGCATAGGTATCTTCTGCAAGATTCCCTGATTGGGATGTACAGGTATGCTTCCTTTAAATCGAGTGTTACCATCCAGGCATTTTTTCCTAGCATAGGAAGCAACTGGTGAAGAGTCAGCACCTTGAATTTTGGAATCACCAAAAAGGTGTTTAGAGTAGACAGGTCCAGAATAGGATGCCATGAATTGTCTTTTCTGGGTACCAGGAAAAGTCTAGAGTAGAAACCATGTCCTTTTTCCTCTTCTGGTACAGTTTGAATATCCTTTATGTTTAAAAGAGAGAGTATTTGCTTTTTAGCCTCTGCCCACTGACTTGGAGGTAGATCTGGTCAACCTTTTGGCGTTGATAATGTGTGGAAGTGAAATCTGTATCCTTGGGACACTATATTTAAAACCCATTTGTTCTGGGTAATGAGTTCCCAGTTTTTGGCCTGCAGACCAATCTTTCCCCCTAAAGGAGAATTCAGTTGAGAAGTGCTTGGAAGTTTTAAAATCAAGTCATTGAGACAGTTTTCCTAGGGGGAGTCTTACTACTCCCAGATTTGGAAGTGGAAGCCCCCCACTGCTTAGTCTTATGCGTACCCTGGGAATGAAACCTGGGGTTTCTGCTGTCTCTGGGTTTGGATTGAGAAGGTGTGGAATGAGCCGGAAAGGACCAGTTCTTAGAGGGCCAATGCCTACTAAATCTTGGAGGCTGAACTTGTAAGAAATCTTTAACAGTTTGCATAGATTTAGCTTTATCTTCCATCTTTTTAAGAACTTCATCAGCTTTGTTGCCAAACAGGCGGTCCTGATTTAAGGGAGCATCCAACAGTTTAGCTTTAACATGATCAGGCAAAGATTGCTCCTTAAGCCAAGCATGCCTTCCGAGTACAGACCCAGTGACAGCAGCCCTGCAAGAGGCCTTAGAATCAAACCCACATTGCAAAGTATGTTTTCCAACCTGTTGAGCAGAATGCATTAAATCTTGTAATTTTTTATTTTCAGCACAGTCAGGAATCAACATTATTTTCTGTTTAAGCAATCCAATAATATGTTGTTGATACTTTAACATATGAAACTGACAATTTAAGGCCCTAATGGCCAAGGTTGCAGAAGTGTAAACCTTCTTACCCCATCTATCCAGCGCCCCCTGGAGTCTCTATCAGAAGGGGTAGGGTTTTTGGCAGTAGAGGCCTTAATGTACTTGGGTCCCTGTGAAATAGTCTCTGGATCCGCAATAGGATTTTTAAAAAGGAACTTGTGAGAATCAGGAACCCTGTAATATCTGTCAGGTTTTCTGGGAGCAGGAGGCAAAGAATCAGGAGCCAAACTGGATTCCAAAAAGGCATCATCAACAATGTCTAGTACAGGGGGTATAGCTAAAGGCATATGCTGAGGCAAGAGTAAGAAATCCCTAAGCCTCATTTTCGAATCAGAAAAATCCTGGCTTTCCCAGTGGAAATCCTCCCTTAAGAGTGTGCAAGGTTTCACCAAAAGAAAAAACCTCTGGAGGGGAAGCAGATGGAATAGAGTCCTCTGCATCAGAATCCTCATAAGTAGATAAAGGTAAATCCAGATCATCAGAAAAATCAGAATCCTGGTCAGAAGATTCATAAACAATTTCAGTCCTAGGTCTCTTAGAAAAGGGTGGTTGGCTTCCCCTGATTAAAGTTATAAGATCTTCAGCTATTCTTACCATTTGTTTTTTAGGGATACAGGCCTGAGCATGCGGCCTGGGTGTCGGTTTTCTAGGCATGGTTCAAAGTTTAGCCCTTAAAGAAAAAGGAGGCGTCAGTTTAATATGCAAGTCCGTAGGCCTGTATACACCCTCAGAAGCCAGTGCCTGCACAGCGGCTCCGGATCCATCCAAGGTAGAGACATCTGCAGGTTCCACAGTTGAAGCATCTCGCGGCATACCGGACTCCGAATGCGTTTCAGTAGAGGCCTGCAAATCAGAAGTAGCGGGTATCAGGGGCTGCGAAAGTGTCTCACTGAGTACCGGCGAACTGGCGACTGGCTTAAGAAGAAGCGTCGTCAGCAGCTTTGGACCTAGGCAGCCTGTCTCTGTCTTTATCTTTGCGTTTTTTCGGAATTCCGGTAATCGGATGGCTTACCAACGACATTTCTGGATAACTGAACCAAGAACCACAATATTTAGAGGTGAAAATATACTAATGATGGATAATGCGTTGATTAAATAAAGCACAAAACCGACAGGAAGGTACGTTGTGGTCAGGGCCTAGGCAAGGAATAAGTACGAATGAAAATCTTTGTGAGGTATTTGCTTTCCACAAGAAATGCAATTATTAACTGTTACTGACATCAGTAAGGATCAAGAAAAAGTTTCCCCAATGGGGTATTTAGCTTTAGTTGAAGACTTTGGTTCTGAAACTCGAAAACGAAAATTTCAGGAGACAGCCAACCGTCACTTGCAAACTGCTTCTGCTTCGGGCAACGCACGGCAAGAAAGACGGATGTAATGGCGTCGGCTGCATGTTTTATACCCCTGACGACCTGACATCATGGAAGAAGGGACAGCAACCGACGCAGGACCCAAGACTTTGTTAATCAGGCCGACTGAGGGCTACTGCAAGCAGATAACCCAAATGTCATGACTAACAGTGAAACATGAAGAACATTACAATATTCTTTCATCTGTAGTCTGTGGGATAGGAAACAAATACTGGTAATTGTACTGACTGGTTCAGAGTCACTTCTGTGACCACTTTTACATAAAGAATGACTTGTTCACAGATCAACTCTGCCTTTGTGTAACACTGGAAAAGATTACTTGCATATCAAGGCTTGAAATCCTCTTAGCTGATGTAACTACCGCCAACAGGTCTGGGTTCATCAAAGACCCCTTGAGCTGCATAAAGAGATAAATGTGCCAAGGCAAAATGTAAAGCGTTTCTCTTGCCACCTCCTACAGGAGGGGGGTGTAAGATACTGATGAACATATTATTTTATATGAACATATAATATGCATCTACCTCTTTAAATTAATTTGAATATGCTTCATTTTACACCTTCCACATAACTGAATGGACTGTACAGCAAACAGCTTATGCTTTAATAAGCAAGGACTACTTCTACAAATACACTGGACACAATGTGTATGAAATGAATTCTGTCTAGTAAACAGAAGTGGCAAGATCAAGTAAAAAGAGATGACACAACATCTCCATTTGCCTGGCAACAGGCAAGAGCACATGTTAGGACTCTGGATACTCCTTCATGAAAAGGAGCACTTTGGTGTTCAATAACCGCTTCACTATTATCTCATTGTAAATAGTTTAGTTAGGTCACAAATGGTTGTGATGAATTTGTTGTATGCAATGCTTTGCTATCCTTTCCTGCTTTTAGTTGTATGTGTTTCATTTAGCTTCCTATTACAGCTAGAAACTAAGTACTTTTTGTAAAAGCTATATGTTAAAAATGGTGCTGTCAGAAGCATTTCTGCCCTTTCCTCCTGTACCTTTTGGATCACTCTGGGGAAAAGGGGAATAGTAGGGTAAGAATAAAGAAACAATGCTTTAATGAGAAGGGGGAATCGCAAAGTAAGAATAAAGAATCAGACCTGCCCAAATGAAAGACAAAGTTTCCACTGCCCAAACTGTCTTGTCTGGTGCTTTGGAGCAGTAGAGTTTTAGTTGTCTGTTGTTCAGAAAAGTGAAGAGCTTATTTCTGGTGCACTCTACCTGTGAAACAAGTGAATCTACGTTGCTTTGAGGGTGTTGGGAATCCAGCAGTGCCTCCAAACACATAACCATCCAGAAAGCTGTCAAACCTGACTTGGAAAGGAAAAGAGAGATCCAATGTGTAAGCAACAGCCCTTTACCCCAGCTACAATGTCTGGGCCTGGATGACACAGCTGTCTAAACTAGTAAATGTGGACGCACTTGGTTCTGTAGTGTGCAATTACTGAAACCAAGCACTTGGTAAAGACAGTGGGAGCAGTTGCTGTCCTTCACGAGCCAGCATATCATTCATGTTCTCCTTAAAGAGTCCAGTCCTCTACAATCATGGAAACAAGATCCCATCCTGCACCTTCTGCCAATTCTGACTTGTTTACCCTCATGTGGAAGACAACTCACCTCCCTCCATTTAAGGTCTAACATAAAAGAAGACGTCTCCTTTTATGTATTTATTTACTATCTTTAAATCCCTTTGTTCCATCACCTGTATTCCCCACTCTTTCAAACCCTGAATCCTATCCCACATCTGTCCAATATTGTCTTTCCTCTAGTGTACTTTCCAACCCCCCCCTTATAATCTTTCTCACACACACCTTATTTGCCTTCCTACAATTAGTCATCTTTGCATCCTTACATCCTTTGCCCTATCATTTTTTGCCCACCCTGCCACCTACCACAAACCATTACTCTCTTTTCTATTTGCTATACATCTCCCCTTGTCCTTCACTAGTTAGCATACCATTCAGTTAATCCTTACCAAGGCTCCTGTGTCTTCCTCCTCCCACAAACTTAAGCATACCCTACCATGCATATATCTTTGCCCACCACTACCACATGTGCAAAACATCCAAATTTTTCTCAATGCATCACCAGCAGGTTGCTTTCTCCCACAAGCTCTGTCTTTCTTAATTTTTATCAGAGTTCTACACTACCCACATTAACAGTCACATTTGCATATCACACACTGGCACTACTATTCACGAACCCCACACCTCTTTCCATGCTACTTCAAAAACTTCACTCTCTGACCAGCTGTCATTCTCTTTAATCTACTTGTCCCATACCATCTCTAATTCACTCCATCCTTCCCTGTTTCCCAAATCTCTATATATCACTCCCATCCTTCCTTTCTGCATTTGTGATCAAACTCCCTTGTTTAGCATTCCATTACAACTCATAATCCTTACGTACGCACTCTCCTTCCCCATCCAACTGACCAATGCATCACATAATAACCAAGCCCATTCTAACAACTGGTTCTTTGAGGTAGTGAAAGGGACAAAGGGTACTTTATCCCTCTCCATTAGGTCATCAGTTCTCTGTATCCCTTTCCATTCCCCCTAAATCGCTCCACTACTACCTTACTACACAAATGCTGACTTACTTTTCTATTTCTATCCTCTTCCACTCTGATTCAGTTTCACCTGCTGTATCCTGCTATACATGCCACCATAAAATATTAACTTTAAACCTCCTCAATTTATGCCACATTGACTGTTGACGCATATCAACTAAAATCCATCATGCCCCACTCTTTTCTTTTACTCATTCTTAACATTGCCTTAGCAATTTTCTTAATGCTCCTCTTCTATACAAGTGTCACATATTTTCTGTATGCTTTTAATGTGCCTGTCCTCTGGCATAGCAGGCAAATACCTTAACTGGTACAGAACTAGGGGAAGCACCATTACTCATACCACCATTACACACACCCCCCAATTCACTTCTCAACAATCTGTTGAGCAACTTCCCAATTTACCCTCTTAGACCATCTCAATTCTTCCCCATCAGTTTCACAACAGATGGGTAAACCTCTAAATCAAAATATTAATCCTTCCTAAAGTTTGCGGTACACCCAAATGCATTACCATCTCTGTTCAAACAGATATCGCCACCGACTTTAGAGGGTGGAAGCATAATCCTGACTCTCTACCATAAGCCTTAAATATTTCCAATATTCTTGGCAGGAAATTGTCATTTGTAGTCATCTACAAGCATACGGATGCTGTTGAACCCCTGACCTTCTCCTCTTCCTTTAGAAAAGCTCTCATCCTCTGCTGTAACGTCTCCATCATGTGTATAAACAGACACAGGGAAAGAAGGCAGCTCAGTGTGGTTCCCCTACCTATGTTTACCCCACATAAAAACCTCTATTAATGAGAATTTTAATCCAAGGATCCACATACAATGCCTGTATCCCACTGAGCAAACTCCCCTCGCTAATTACCTGCTGTACTTTACTGTGCAACATAAAATCTCAATTCACCTAAGCAAAAGCTTTCTGTACATCCATTAAAACTATCCATATTCTACCTCACCTTTTAAGTCTTCACCCAAGAAAAAAATATATATTCATCATCATAATAATAACACATAGAATCACAGGAGTTTACTAGGTTATCGACCCAGAGGTCATTTCAAGCCTAGCCCAATTCATCCCAGTGTAATAACATAGATATGCTAGTCAACACCAAGGATTGCATTTAGTAATGACTGCCCATGTCCAGGAGGGTTATGGGTGCTATCCCCGGTAAGAATTTACAGTGCCCCATCCATTTGTCCAGGTTCCTCTTGAACAGTGTCATAGAGGTGCTCTGCTTCACATGAATTGGCAGCCTATTCCAAAGACGTGGCAGTGGCTTGGAGACAATTCTATCCCTCCAACATGTCCTATTTCAATTGCAGGCCATATTCAGGTCCCTGGTACGGGTAGCTCTAGTTCCGTTTGATTTACGGACATGCAGCAAGTTCATTAGGTTTAGGTCTGAGACTAAGCCAGGCATAAGTCTCCTTTAAGAAGTCTATATGATGCAGAGTATAGTGACAGGGGCTTTAGTCAGTCTGTGTATGGCACATGCTAGAGTCCCTTAATCTTCTTTGTTAGAACTCCTCTGAGGTCTCTCCAATTGCTGCAGGTGGTTTGTACGGTACATGCCAAAAGGGGAGTTACACTCAATTATGGGTTGGGTTAGTGTGTGTATAGAGGGGTTATAACCTCCTTTGCTTTCAAGACAATGCATTTACTAATCAAGTGTGCTACAAAGAAAGCTTTCCTTACTACAGTAGACACATGGTGGTCGAAGTTAAGGTCGCAGTCTACTTGTGATTCCAGATCTCTTACCGCTTTGTAGGCACTTAGGGTATTGTTGTTAATTTGATAGTGTGAAGGGACATTGTTTTTTTCCGAAGGGAATAATGATGCATTTCTTTAAATTCAGTTTGAGACTCTGACTAAAACACCAATTGTTGATCTGTGTAAGACCATTCTGGAGTATACTGACATCATTTGAGGATTTGATAATTGCACCCAGTTTGCAGTTGTCCACAAACGTGGTCAGCCACAACCTATTAGTTTTGGCCTGAACTTCTGAGAAGTATATACCAAACAGTAGGGGCCCCAGCACTGACCCCTGTGGCACCCCGCTAATGGCAGATCTGCGGGTTGATGTGGAGTCACCCACTTTGATAGTGTGTTTCTAGTCTGTGAGCCATCTGGCAACCCATCTTACAACAAAGGGGTTTACATTCAGATTGTTAAGTTAATTGTTAATGACTGAGTGTGGGATTGTGTCAAAAGCCTTTGCCAAGTCAAGGTATGCAGTGTGCACAGACTTGCCCTCATCAATGGCCTTGGTCACATTTTTGAAGAAATCAACCAGATTTAACAGGCAGGATCTGCCCTTGACGAAGCCGAATTGGGTTGGATCCAGGTTTGGAGGTCGCCTATGTCTTTATTTATGAGGTCCACAATGATACGTTCCATGGCCTTACAGATGAGGCTGGTCAGGCTTATACATCTGTCATTTCCCAGGCCTGTTGCTAGGCCACCTTTGTGGAGAGAAAAGAATAATTGTGTAAAATCTTACCATAACCATAGACGTCCTTCTCTTCCATGTTGCAGTATTCTTAGTGTGGGAATCCCTGCCTCAGCCAACCCGAACATCGGCTCCTATACAAAAGCTTAAGCCTGGTTGCTGTAGGTGCATGGGACATCGCACATGCGGCCATAAACCAGGGACCTTAAATGTGATGTCTGCACACACAGACCTCAGAACTTGAAAGCCCAATCGGACAGTCCTAAAGAGAGTAACAAGTGATGTCAGCCATAAGTGCAAAGTGTCATATGCTGGCTAGTCTGCTCTTGATCTACGGTAGAGCTTCATAGTACCTAACAGATATGTCCATAATCAAAATTAAATACAGGGTGTTTTGGAGGGAGGGAATGAATACTGCAACATGGAAGAGAAGGACATCTATGGTTATGGTATGATTTACACAACTATTCTATATTCTTCTACTCCTGTGTTGCAGTATTCTTAGTGTGGGAGAGTACTACAGCTTAATTAGAGGGAAGGGTGAAGATAGAAGTACATGATTCGAGAAAACCCTGCAGGATTGCTCTAGCAAGCCCTGCCCTGGCTCTGGACATGTGGTCCAATTTGTAGTGCTTGGTGAAGGTGTGAATTGTGGACCAGGTGGCTGCTTCCAGGATGGAGGTTGTATCCGGCCCTTTGAGAAAGGCTTTGGATGTAGCCATGCCTCTGGTACAGTGAGCTCTTACCCCCTGGGGTAAGTGGTTGCCATGGTGGGAGTAGCAGAAGGAAATGGATTTTCTGATCCAACATGAAATAGTTTGTTTGGAGACTGCCTTGACAAGAGCCCTGGGGTGGAAGGATACAAATAATTGGCTAGATTTTCTGAAAGTCTTAGTTTTGTCTAGGTAGAATCTAAGTTCTAAGCATTCCTTTAAATTTAAAGCTACAGACGATCAAATTTGTGACTTGAGGGGCGGTCCAACCTCTTTATTGTTGGAGAAAAGGGAGTTGTTATGGCAACTACAAACTAGAGCCTGTTGTCATCCGGGCTTGAATGAAATTAATTCTATTTCTTGTATACTGAAGCTCAAAAGCCTCACGAGGTAAATCACTGTGTTCCTTTACTTTTTATTTATAATATTATATATTTTTTTTATTACTATTTTAGGAAAAATGTTCACTAATTCATATATATACAACAACATGGCCTCATAGACCAGGTCATTTTGCATATGGTTGGGCATGAGATCCACCCCACCCCCACTCGTAAAAATTCCCTTTTGGAAGTTTATTTGGGCGATATAACATGTTAAACCATTGCAACTTGTGTAGGTATATACCAACAAACAACACTAGGTGGTGTTTTAGGGTAACTACACAAGCAAAGAGCAATGGAGGCTTGAATAAGATGAACTAGCAGACAATTTTGGAAATTGTTTAAAGGATGGAGTAACAGTGGAGCTTTATTGGACGTTTACTGATTCATTTCCACCACACTGGGGTCTTTAATGTGGCAACAAAAGCGAGGCGAAATACCTTGAATAACTTTGGGTCACATTAATATGTAGCAACATAAGGTGAGTTCTGGAAATATAAAGATACAGATTTAAATGCAGACATGAGCCATGGAACCTTTATGTATTAGTATATAAGGCAGCTGTATGAGCGATGTTTCTCAGTATTCATACAAATAGGAGAAGTTGCTTAGGGTAACTTTATAAGTAAGGATTGCTGAAGAGCCATTTTAGGTGAGGAAGTAAGTTTAGTCAACATGTCAGGGATAAGTGAAAAAAGGAGGTAAACAAACACAGTCAGGCACTGTGTTGTTTTTGCACTTTTTGTATGTTTGAACGGCACTGCTAGTAACTTGTCAATATAGAAGGGAATATTTCTTTTTTTTTGTTTTTACTATTTTTCATTTCTTACTTTCATGTTTTACTTGTTTACAAAGTCAAATACTATTGAAAGTATAAAATGTGCTGTGTCTTTTATTCTTGGGGGGTTGGCCTTTTTAAATCCCGTTACAGGGAACTAAGCATTTTAATTGAAATGTGATTTCAACTGTAATTGAAACGCGATTTTATTTTAAAAAGTGGAAATTTGTTGATTCTTGTTGTTTGCCTGAAGAAGTCCTGCTAGGAGCAGGACGAAAAGCGGAAATTAAAACTGAAGGCTTTACCTTTTAAAACTGATGTTTTGTTTGATCCATTGAAGGTGGATATCGATACCATTTGGATTGTTTTAATAGAAGTGGTGCAGTGAGGGCGTGTTCATTTGTCTCAGTTCTTTTTCTAGTCTGAAAGGTGGACTTTCACTGAAGAGTAGGAAAGGCCAGCCTTAATGAGTTCGCACACATAGGTAAGGACTAAGGATGGGTATGCCTGGCCATGGTCCCTATCCTTATGTGGACACCATTTGGAGAATCTCTCCCATTTTGATAAGTATGATTTCCTAGTAGCAGGTTTCCTGGCCTCCCTCAGGACTGAAAGCATGTCCTCTGAGTAGTGGTGTCTGAAAGGGATTAGAAGTTTATCACCCAAAGTGTTAGGCCTAACATCTGTTGGTGAGGGTGCATTAGAGTTCCCTTTTGTTGTGTGAGTAGGTCCACCTTGTGGGGTAACGTGGTGATTGCCCTTGGCTAATGAGAGAAGTAGGGGGAATCAGTGCTGCCTTGGCCAGTAGGGAGTCACCAGTAAGATTTTTGGTTTGTCCTTCTTGATTTTCAGTAGGACCTTTTGGATTAGTGGGAAGGGTGGAAAAGCGTATAGAAACAGTCCCTTTCATGGAATGCTGAAGGCATCCACCCTCCAGGCAAGTGGAGAGTGATCCTTGGTGCAGAATTGTTCAGTTGTCTGTTCTGGGGGGAGGCAAATAGATCCACTTGAGGTGTGCCCCGCCGGTGGACAATGTCTAGAAAGGTCTCTCTCTGTACAACATCCACTCATACTGTAGAGAGGATGTTCTGCTGAGAATATCCACTTGTTTGTTGTCCTGAGAGGGGATGTATGAAGCCTGCAGGGTTAAGTTGTGCATGGAATTGAGGTTCCAAATTTGTAATATTATCCGGCATAGGAGGTAAGCTCTGGTCCCTCCTTGTTTGTTGAGATACCACATTACTGTGGTGTTGTCTGTGATTATCTTAAGGGTTGGAGGATAGGAAGGAATGCATTCATGGCCAGAAGAACTGCAGTCATTTCCCTTACATTGATATGTTTCTTTTGGAAGGTGAGATTCCATGCCTCCTGTATCATGAAACCCTTCAAGGTGCCCCCCCCCCCACCCTAGGTCTGATGCATCTGTATGAATAAGTTGGGTTGGGGAGGGGATTTGAAGTGGAAGTCCCGGGTTCTGAAGTATTTGTTAAATCCACCACCTTAGTTCTGTTTTGAGGCAGGGCAGAAGGTAATTTTTTGTTCTAGGGAGTGTTGGGTGTTGTGACCACACATTTTTCAGATATCACTGGAACGTCTGCATGCGCATTCTAGCTAGGCGAAGCATAGGGATGGTGGCTCCCATGAGTCCCAGGAGTTGCAAGAATTTGTCTTACAGATATCTGAGGAACTAGTAATAGGCCTTGGAAGTGATTGGAGAGTGACAGGACTTCGTCCTGGGAGTTAAGCCCGCATCAGGTCTGTTCTGATCCTGCAGCCCAGAAAGATTTTGTCTCGCTGCAGGAGTAAGGATGATTTCTGGAGGTTGAGGGTGAAACTCAAGTTTTGTAGTAGGGAAGTGGTGAACCTGAGATGATTTTGGAGGATGTCTTTTGTTTCTGCTAGAAAAAGGATGTTGTCCAGGTAAGGATATATTTGGACACCTTTGGTTCTGCAGTAAGCAATGGCTGGGGCTAGGCATTCTGTAAATACCCTGGGTGCACCAGACAAACCAAAGGACAAGGCTGTAAACTGAAAATGAGAACAGGGCCCAGTAAAACGTAAGAATTTCCTGTTGGAGGGTTTTATGGGAATATGGAGATAAGCTTCCTTTAGATCTAGAGTGGCCATGAAGGCCTGGGCTGGTACTAAAGGGAGAAGAGTTTGAAGGTATAGCGCCCTGAATGATGGGACTTTTAGGAACCTGTTTAGGAAGGATAAATAGTACAGTTTTGTACCTACCATAAATGTAGATGTTCGAGGATCCCATTGCTGCAGTCCTTACTATTGGGTATAGTCCGCATCCAGTCGGCCCGAATACCAGAGTATAAGGCTGACGTCGGTCAGGGCGCATTAGACTGACGTCAGTACGTCAGGGTACTAATGCGCATGACCGACGCCATATCCTCAGTCTTTTCTTGCCCCAGATGTCAGAAGACCCTAAAAAGACAAGGCCCAAAATACCTGCACCAAAAATATGTACAATATATACAAGAATATATACAAAAATACAAGCATGAAACCTCACCTACACAACCACCCCTAAACACAGAGGGGAAGGAGGGAGGGTAATTGGACTGCAGCAAAGGGATCCTCGAACATCTGCATTTAGGGTAGGTACAAAACTGTACTATGTTCTTCGCTCCACATTGCTGCAGTCCTTACTATTGGGTAGAATCCCAAAGCAGAGGTAAGGGAGGCTGGCAAATCATAAAGAAGCAGGAGCTGACAACATGCCTTGCAAAACAGCTGTGGCAAAACCAGCCCTAGACTTAGAGTAGATGGGAAGGTGATAATGCTTAGAGAAAGTATGCACTGAACTCCAAGTAGCCGCCCAAAATATCCTTAGTTGCCACCCCCCTTAGAAATGCTGTTGAAGTGGCAGTAGCCCTAGTGGAATGAGGCCTAATCCCAGCTGGAATCTCCTTACCATGATGGGAATAACAAAATGCAATGCAAAAGCCAATCCACCTAGAAATAGTTTGTTTTGACACAGGCTTGCCCTGTGAACTCAAAGCAAAAGAAACAAACAACTGCTGAGACTGCCTGAAATCCTTAGTCCTGCTTAAATAATAACGCAATTGCCTGTGTACATCTAAAGTGTGCAAAATCTTTTCCCCTTTATTTTGGGGGTCTGCATAAAAAGTAGGCAAATGAATAGTTTGGTTTAAAGCCACACTAGAAACCACCTTAGGCATAAAGGAAGGATTAGTACGTAATGATACCCTATCCTTATGGAAAATCAAAATGGCTCTACTGCCATAAGGGCCTGCAACTCAGACACCCTTCTTGCAGAAGTAATAGCCAACAGAAAAGCAGTCTTCCATGACAAGTATTTCAATTCAGCAGTAGCCGCAGGCTCAAAAGGTTGTAGAGTAAGTTTTTCCAACACAAAATTGAGATCCCAAGCAGGAGTAGGAGCTCTACGTGGGGTCTTATATTCTTTGCCCTCAAGAAACTGCTTGAACAAAGGATGTGAAAACAATGGTGGGTCACAATCATAGTGAGCTGAAATTGCTGCAGCATGAATCTTAATGGAAGAGAAGGACAAACCTTTGTCCAATAACTCAGTAAGATATTGAAGAGCCACACTCAAATTAGGCTCAGAAACCTGCAAATTCTTTGCTGTACTCCAAAATAAAAATCTCTTCCATTTTTCTGTACACTTTCCTTGTACTAGGTCTTCTAGCTTCCATAATCACATTTAAAACTTGTTGAGGAAGTTGAGACCTGCTGTGTTTCAACACAGAATATGCCAGGCTGTTAGATGAAGAGAATGAAGCTTGACATTGAGCAGATGACCATCCTTCTGAGATAACAGATGAGGAATCAGAGGTAAAGGCCATGGAGGCTTCCTTACCAGACTCCGTAGTAGTGGGTACCAGTGTTGCCGAGGCCAATCTGGAGCTATCAAAATCATCCTTGGCCTGTCTTGTCTGACCTTTAATAGTACCTTTGGAAGAAGAGGCAGAGGAGGAAAGGCATACACATGAAGGTTTTTCCAACTGAAAGACAGAGCATCCACTTTCCAAGCTGTGTGATGAAACCCCTTTGTGCAATACTGTGGCAGCTGGTGGTTTAGTGGAGAAGCGAACAGATCTATGTCTGGAGTTCCCCATGACACTGTCAATTTTGAAATACATGAAGATCCAGTTTCCACTCGTGGGGATCCATGATTTGTCTGCTTAACACATCTGCTAAGGAGTTCTGTGCTCCCGCAGAAACCTTGCCTGAAGAGTTAGTTGTGTTTAGTGCAGTCTCCCATAAAATCATTGCTTGCCTGCATAGAGGATAAGAATGTGTTCCCCCTTGCTTGTTGATGTACCACATGACAGTTGTGTTGTCTGTTAGAATCAACACCTGCCCTGGAAGAAGTAACTCCTTGAAAGCCATTAATGCAAACTGGACTGCTAACATCTCCTTCATGTTGATATGTAGATGCTGTAGTCTGGCAGGCCACTTGTCTTGTATCCACTTTCCATTTAGATGAGCTCCCAAGCAATGTCCGAGGCATCTGTCGTTAGAATCTGACTCGCCTCTGGCCGGGTCACAGAGAGTCCCTTGTTTAGGTGACATTCCTGAGCCCACCACAAAAATTCTTTTTGAAGGCAAGGTATGATTTGAATGACAGTGTCCAAATCCTGGCAGTGCTGTGTCCATACATTTTGAGATACCATTGTAGCTTCCTCATATGCAGTTTGGCATTGGGAAGCACCAGAATACAAGATGCCATGAACCCTAATGCTTGAAGGACTGTCCTTGCAGTCAGCACGGACTGATGAGATAGTTGATGGAAGTAAAGTGATAGAGTCTTTGTTTGTCCGGGGTTAAAAGGCCATCTGGGCTGCTGTATTCAGTCTCACACCCAGAAAGCACATGTCTTGAGAGGGTACAAGACTGGACTTTATTTCGCTCACAGAATACCCTAGGCATCTTAGCACTGCTATAACATATTCCAGATGCTGTAGAAGGTCTTCCTTTTCTTGAGCCAGAATCAGGCAGTCGTCCAAGTAAGGATAGATTTGAATTCCTTGAAGTCTGAAGTAAGCTATCACTGGAGCCAGAACCTTTGTGAATACTCTGGGCGCAGTAGATAAGCCAAAGGGCAATGCAGAGAACTGATAATGAGAATTTCCAGCTCGAAACCGCAGATACTTCCTGCAACTTAGTCTTATAGGCACATGAAGGTAAGCTTCCTTGAGATCTAAAGTTACCATCCAGTGATCTTTGCCCAGCAGAGGTAAAAGCTGTTGTAACGCCAACATCTTGAACTTGGGAATGTCCAGAAAAGTGTTGAGGAGAGATAAATCCAAAATTGGTCTCCACGTGTTCCCCTTTTTGGTACTAGGAACAGGCGAGAATAAAATCCTAGGCCCCTTTCTGATACAGGGACTGGCTGAATGGCCCCATCTGGAGTAATTGAGAAACTTGCTTGTGAGCCTCTTTTCTTTGTGGAGGAGGAACGTCTGGCATGCCTTTGAAAGGGGGCATTGTGTGGAAATAAAATCTGTAACCATGGTGAATGATATCCAACACCCATTTGTCTTGAGTAATCAAATCCCAATTTTCTTTGAAAAGAGACAGTCTTCCTCCCAAAGGAGCTGCCAGACGAGAATCTACTGGCAGCTGAAAAGACAGGTCATTGAGTCTGTTTACGAAAGGACTGACCCCTGCCCTCACCAGAAGTCTGAGCAGGGGAACTCCCTGTTCTAGGCCTGAAAGAACCTTGAGCCCTGCCCCTACCACATCTAGACCTACCCCTAGACTGGGAATCATAAGCAGGATATGTCCACCCCTTAGCAGGCCAATTTCTACTAAACTTCGGTGGTTGCACCTGCAAAAAATCTTTAACAGTTTGCATAGATTTAGCTTTGTCCTCCATTTTCTTTAAAACTGCTTCCACAGGCGATCCAAACAACACATCAGACTGTAAAGGAGCATCCAAAATCCTTGTCTTAACATGCTCAGCTAAATTCTGATCCTTCAACCAGGCATGCCTGCGAAGAACAGAACTAGTAGCAGCCACCCTCGAGGAGGCCTGTACAGCATCAAAACCACATTGCAAAGAATGCTTACCCACTTGTTCAGACACATGAACCAAATCCAGCAACTCTTTACACTCAATACCTTCCGCCAAAGCATCCACCTTAGATTTCAATTGGGAAAGGAGATAATTCTGATATTTTAGCATGTGAAATTGACAATTCAACGCTCTCATGGCTAGAGTGGAAGAAGTATACACTTTCTTTCCCCACCTATCCAAAGCCCTGGCCTCTTTATCAGTGGGAACAGGATTTTTAACCACAGAAGCCTTAACACCTTTAGGCCCTTGAGAAATAGTTTCTGGGTCCGCCCTAGGACTCTTAAACAAATACTTATGAGCTTCGGGCACCCTATAATACCTATCAGGCTTAACAGGAGCAGGAGGCAAAGAGTCAGGGTTCAGGGAGGCCTCTGCAAAAACATCTTCCACCACATTCAACACAGGAGGAATAGCTAAGGGCCTATACTGGGGTAAAAACAAGAATTCCCTAAGCCTTTTCCTGAAATCAGAGTAATCCTGGCCTTCCCATTTAAAGTGCTCCCTCATGGAATGCAGAGTCTCTGAAAATGAGAAATCCTCAGGAGGAGAAGCTGTAGGAGTGGAATCATCCACATCAGAATCAGAATAAGTAGGATACTCCTGCAAGTCTTCCAGAAGACTCTGAAGCCTCTGAACACTGTTAAAAACTATCAAACTCCGGTTCCACCCTAGGCCTCTTATCAGGCGGGGGCATAGAACCTCTAATCATAGTAATCAAATCTTCTGCCATTTTAAGCATATGTTTCTTAGGTACAGAACCCGAAATGCTAGGAGAAGCCCCCACTGAAGCTGAACTAGGCCTACCTCTCAAAGAAGTTTTGGCAACAGAAGGAGAGGCTCTAACTACCTTGGGAAGAGAGGGAAAAACAGATACCTGGGAGGCCCCCTCAGCTTGGCCTACCTCCTGAGAAGGCACATCCTGTAACAGTAAAGTTTCTGCCTGAGACTCCATGGAAACTCCTGGCAACACCTCTGGCTCCACTGAGCCTTCTAAAGAACCGACGTCCGGGACTGCCGGTTCATCAACCCTAGGCTTCGCTGTTTTGTCCTTGCGCTTCTTGGACGAAGCGCCGGAGCATCCGACGGCATTTTATAATTGCAACGCTTCCCAAACACTAACCTGGCACAGTCTAACCTCCTCTTAATAGTGCGTTTGTTAAACCTAGCACAAGAGCGGCAACCAACAACGTCGTGCTCAGGCCCTAAACAAGGTATACACAAGGTATGGTAATCCCTATGAGGTATCTGTTTCCCACAAGAAATACAGTTATTCACTTTTTCTGACATCCGGTTAAATACTGAGGCAAGAAAAAACCAAAATGTTCCCCAACGGGGTACTTAGCCAACTCTGTTTCGGTCTGAAACTCCGGTTTCGGAAATATTTCAGAACGCCAACCTGCACTCGCAAAACTGCTTCTGCATCGGACCATGCGGCAAAAAAGACTGAGGATATGGCGTCGGTCATGCGCATTAGTACCCTGACGTACTGACATCAGTCTAATGCGCCCTGACCGACGTCAGCCTTATACTCTGGTATTCGGGCCGACTGGATGCGGACTATACCCAATAGTAAGGACTGCAGCAATGGGGAACGAAGAACATCTAGTATTGGTCTCCAAGGGCCATCTTTTTTGGGGACTAGAAAAAGTCTTGAGTAGAATCCTTTTCCTTCCTGTCCTGGGGGACAGGTTCTATTGTTCCTAATCTCAGAAGGTCTAGTAGTACATGAAGTATGAGGTGGAGTTGATTTTTGGGGCAGAAGGGGATGGACCTTGGAATGAGTTTTTCCTTCCAAGAAAGGAAATATCCATTTTGAATGATAGTCAGTGTCCAGTGGTCTGATGTGATGGCTTTCCAAAAGGGTAGGCGGGCTGACAAAGGTAGATGGGCAAGGCAGTCATGCATTGTTGGGTCTGCTTCTATCCTGGAAGGACTGTCTTGGAAAGGGGTTGTGAGGTAACTGGTCTAGAGTAGGTTTGCCTCCTGGTTCCTCTCCTATGCCTGGTAGAGAAGGGGGCAGCATAGGAAGGGGTTCTCCTGACAAAAGAAGTCTTTGCAGGATAATTCCTGTAATATTTTGGATGGGAGACACCAGCAAATGCTTGATGTTCATAGGTGTGTACTAGGCTAATGGCCCTGAAGCCTTTACAAGTCTAGCCCATAGGATTACCCTAGCATCATGCCACCTGACTTTAGTTCCCAGTGCCTCTGTCAAGTAAAGCAAGTGGAGTGATTACCGGGGTGAATTTTTTATTTCCCTTCCACTCATTAAGATTTCTCTTGAAGAGGGTCAGTGAGGTGCTCTGCTTGACATGTATGGGAAGTCTATTCCATAGCATGGGTTATGAACCTGTCCCTCTGGCATGTTCTGTTGATTGTGGTAATGAGGTTGAGGTCTCTGGAGTGTGTGGTGGAGGGATTGGGATTTCTTTAGATGTAGCATTTCTAACAGAGCTGGGTCAGACATGGCTTTGTAAGTCAAGCAGAGATCACCTCTAAGTAGGCGATATGGGACAGAGAACAGTTGGAGTTTTCTGAGTCTGTCCATATAGGACAAATGTTTAAGGCCTAGGATCCTCTTTGTGAGGTACTTTTGCGGCCTCTCCAGTTGTTGTAGGTGTTTAGTGAGGTACATGCCAAATGAGGCATTGTACTCAATGATTAGCCTAATGAGGGAAGAGTAGATGGAGACAATGACCTCTTTCTTCCTGGATGTAAAACCCTTAGTAATGAGATGTGCCACATAGAAAGACTTTCTGACCACAATGGAAAAAAAAGACATGTTGCTGTCAACCTGTGTTCCCAGATTTCTTATAATGCCTTCTGTGCTCAATGGACTACCATCAATGTGGAAATTCATGGGAACTAGGTTTTTCCCAAAGGGGGTGATGACACATTTTTTGGCAACTGAGGCTAAGGTGATGGTTCTGACACCAGTCGTTGGTCTCATTGAGGCCTTTCTGTAAGATGTCAACAACACTTGGGGAGTTAATAATATCTCCCAACTTGTAATCATCTGCGAACTTTGACAGCCAGAGTCCCTTCGTGTTGGTCTGGACTTCAGAGAAGTAGATATCAAACAGGAGAGGACCCAGGACCAAGCCCTGTGGGACCCCACTCGTGACTAGTCAGCAGTCTGACTTGGAGTCAGCTACTTTCACACTGTGGGTTCTACCTTAGAGCCAGTTTGCAACCCCGCCTAGTGATATAGGGGTTGATGCCTAGCTTAGTTAGTTTTTCTATGATTCCTGAGTGGGGAATGGTATCAAAGGCCTTGGCCAGATCAAGGTAGGCTGTATGAACCACCTTGCCTTCATCCAGAGCTCTGGTGACTGACTCAAAGTAGTTGACCAAGTTGAGCAGGCATGATCTACCCTTCACAAAATCAAACTGTGTGGGATCAATAGCTTTGCATATCAGACTCATCAGGCTAATGGGGCGATAGCTCCCAGGGTCGGTAGTCACTCCTCCTTCGTGGAGTGGGATGACTGTAGCAGTGCGTCATTCAGTAGGGACAAAACCTGAGGTGAGGCTGTGACTGAACAGGGCACACAGGTGAGGTGACAGTTCACTCTGTAGTTCATGTAGAACACAGCCAGGGATATTGTCAGGTCCCACAGAAGCTGTATTCTTGGCCTTGGAAAGTGCTGTTTTAACCTGTGCAGCAGTAATACAGGGTGTCTGGCAATCTACTGGTATTGTGACTGGTCCTTTGAGGGGGGAGAGGTAAAGTTGGCACTGAATCTGTCGGCCTGTATATTGGCAATATCTGTTGGCTCGGTATAGGAGGTACCATTGTGCAGTAGCTCAGAGCAAATCTGGGTACTGCCATGGAGATTCTTTACATAACTGTAGAAGGCCTTGTGGTTGTCTTTAATATCTGCTGCAATTCTGTTTTTATAGCTAGCTTTAGAGGATTTGATGGGGGATCTCAAATTTTTGTTGAGGCCGATAGGGGAGTTTTTCCAATCTTGGGACTTCACCTTATTCACATCCATTTCCCCCTTCTGTTGTAGAGTTTGTTTATGGCAGGGGACCACGAGACTGGCTTCCTTTGTTTGGAGGAGAGCGTATTGGTTCTGTTGGGTATGGTGAGATCCATGCATTTGTGTAAGTGTTCCTAGAGTGCACTAGTGTATGATTCAGTGGTCATGCAACTATTCTCCATTTGCATGGGTGCCGTGAAGTTACCCACCTCTGTTTTTAGAAGCCCAAAGTTAGGTTTGAAGAAGTTTTTTTATGGTGGTTACCTTTGCGGGGGGGTGGGAGGGATGTGGATTTCCAAGGTGATTAGGTTGTGGTCAGATCTAACCAGGGAGGAGTTGACTACTGGTGTAGAGCAACAGTCGCCCACGTTAGTAATGACCAAGTCAAGGATGTTGCTACCTCTAGTGGTGGTAAGAACGACGTGGTCCAGGGCATTGGAATAAATGAATTCCAGGAAATGTTGGGCAAGTGTATTGGTATGAGTAGTTTTCCAAGTTAATGGAGGGGTAGTTGAAATTGCCCAGTATGAGAGTGTTAGGCTGGACCCTAATATTCTCCAGGGTGCTTAGGAACGTGGAGTGTGAGTCTTGGGACATGGTTGGGGACCAATAGCAGGCTATGACCTGAATCGCTGTCTTATCCAATGTTATCTGCACCTGAAGTATCTCAGATGCATTATATTGGGCTACCAGTCTGGAGGTGTGCGCATCCTTTATAAATATGGAAACACCACTGCCTTTGGCGCTTCGGTCCAAGTTCTGGGGCTGAAAGGTGTGGAATGAGTTACAGCCTGGTAGAGCAGGGGTGCTTTCTGCTGCCTTGAATCAGGTCTCTGTTATGGCACAAATGTCGATGTTCTCCATTTTAAGGAGTGCTTCGAGTGAGTGCATTTTGAGATTTAGACTTCTAGCGTTGAGCAGCATGACCCTCAGATTGCATTTGTTTGCAGCTCTTAAGGTGGTAATTTGGTGTTTTGAGTACCACATAAAAAAGGCATTATAGGGGTGGCAAGAGCCTTGGCCAGTATCCGGAAGCCCAGGGGTGACAGATGCAGGCCATCTCTGGCAAAGCATCAAGGTCTGTCAATCATGTCATCCCAGGCAGACAGTTACTGGATCCCCTTAGAATGACACCAGAAACTTAGCCAGTTGTTGAAATCAATCATTTTCTGCTTGCACTGTAGTATCATTCTAGGTGATGGTAGGATGCTGCTCAAGGCTAGGGTCACACCCACCTGTGCTACATAATCCAAGAGCTCCTCCATGTCTCTTTTCATGTAGTCCAGGGAGGTATGTCTCAGGTCATTCACATCCACATGTACAATGACAGAGTCATACATGTACCTGTTGTAGAGGGACCTGAGTGCCTGTGTTATGTGGCAGATCCTGGCGCCTGACAGGCAGCTGACTGTTACTTTCTCCTTATTCAACCTAGTGAGTGGGACATTAGTGTGCCTCACTATCAAGTCACCTATGACTAGTGTGTTGGGCATGCTGTTTTTCTTTGTGGGCTTTGGTTGAGTGGCACACTGTTTAGGAGAGTTATGTGTCTCGTGATTAGTGTTGTGTTGTGGTGGTCGAGTGCGTTTCTGCCTTGGAGGTGTTTGCTGTTTGGGTAGGTTTTTATTGAGAGCCTCTGCGAAGGTGGGTATGTGGTTTATGTTTTTATGTGAAGGCAGTGCTGGTTTGTGTTCTGGAGGGCTATGTGTTCCATGTGGTGTGGTGCAAGTGTTGACCTTCTCCTTTTGACCAGCTATTCCGGTCTTGGCTGGAGAGTGCGTGGCTTCCAATTTGGATATATAAGTGCCTCTCTCGCAAGTCTGAGTGTTGGGAGGTAAAAGGAGAGGATTGTCAGTGTACATGAGGCAGTTGCAGGACTGCCTCAGGATGCCCAAGTTCACTAGGTTAATGGGAGAAAGCACAGGGAACTGACCTTTAGACATGCCTGGAGGGGTGGGCATTAATAATAACTACTGGAGCTGTTTCCTTGTAGAACGTTTAGTGCTGGTAGCACTTTTGTGTGCTACAATAATTGCTACAAGAAGTCTGGTAAAGTGCTAGACAAATAAGCTAGTAAAAGTGCAGGAGAGGAGAGAACTAGCAGATCTAAGGGAAAAATCGAAGAGCAGACTTTGGCACCGCTCAGAAGCTTACAAACAGTCCTGGATACAGCAAATCTGTATCTGGACTGGACTAGTTACAGGAAAGGTATGAAACAAGCACAAACGCAGGCTTTTAAGTCAGAAAGTTGAAAAAGATAGAAAAACTGTCCAAACGGCCAATAAACTACAATTTCTGCGCCAGAAACCACTCCTCTTGTGACAGATAGGCTACCTAGTGCTTACCACTCCCACTAATAAGCTAGAAGGCTTCCCTCCAACACAGAAAGGCTTGGGGGGCTCAGAAGCTTACAAACAATCCTTGATACAGCAAATGTTTATCTGGACTAGACTAGTTACAGGAAAGGCGGGAAAAGTGCAAATGCAGGCTTTTAAACCAGAAAGTTGAAAGACATGGAAAAACTGCCCACACAGCCAATAAACTACAATTTCTGGGCCAGAAACCACTCCTCTCATGGTAGACAGGCTACCTAGTGCTTACCTCTCCCACTGATAAGCTAGAAGGCTTCCCTCCAACACAGAAAGGCTTGGAGGAGGGGCTCAGAAGCTTACAAATGGTCCTAGATACAGCAAATCTGTACATGGACTAGACTAGTTCCAGGAAAGGTGGGAAACAAGTGCAAACACGGGCTTTTAAACCATAAAGTTGAAAGAGATGGAAAACCTGCCCAAAACGGCCAATAAACTGCAATTTCTGGGCCAGAAACCGCTCCTCTTGTGGCAGACAGGCTACCTAGTGCTTACCACTCCCAATGATAAGGGTGGCCTAATGGTTAAGGTGTTTGCCTTACAAACACAAGGTACAGGGTTTGATTCTCACAGGGGATAACTGGCTAGGCTTAAAATGGCTCTCAAGGGCAGTTAGCCTAGTACTAACCTATGAACTATGAAGATGGCTTCCCTCCAACACAGAAAGGCTTGGGGGGGGGCTCAGAAGCTAACAAACAGTCCTGGATACAGCAAGATCTCTCAGCTCTGCATAAATTCACATAAATGCAGCCTGTACTGGAATTATAACACAGAAAATAAACCTCAGGCAATGACTAACAGCCATGATGTGGGCAGGCTCAACAACCCCCACCTGAAACTAGCTTCTGAGCTACCCTGAGAAAAGACACGGTGCAGACAACAAAGGACAGAAACAATACAGCAAATATATAAATAATAAAGCAAATATATAAACACAGCACAGTGCAAATTGAGTTGCAAAAAGTGTACTTATCAGTTTGGAATATCAGACAGGAATATATTCCAACTATGCACACAGCCAGGTGAATTTAGGTCTATCAGCTCAGCACAAATTCATAGAAGTGTCCTGCCTTACTTTTCTCCTGCAGGTTTTTAAAAAGTTCTGCAGATTGTTTGCCAAACAAGAGGTTATGGTCTAATGGGGAGTCTAGGATTTTAGACTTGAAATACTCTGGAAGTGGATGGAGGCAAAGCCAAGAATATCTATGGAGAACTGAAACAGAAGCTGCAGACCTAGCAGAAGCCTCTGCAGCATCATAACTGCATCTCATGGAATGTCTGGCTACCTGAGAAACCAGACACTATTTCAGTTTTGGTAGGGCAGTCAGGGGTAGCGGCCAAGAGAGTGGAGGCTTGCGAAACTAGGTCCAAGGCATACTTTATCACATGAGTTTTGGTAATTGACAGCTCTGAAGGCCAGGGTGGAGGAGGTGTATACTTTTTTCCCAATCCTGTCCATGCTTTTGTTATCCTTATCAGTAGGCAGAAGAGATGCTGAAGGGATCAGTCTAGACTGCTTGACAGCAATTACTGCAGAGTCTGCCAGGGGAGGCTTTATTAAGAATTTCTGGTCATTAGGTACTTTGTAGAACCTGTCCGGTCTTGTAGGAGCAGGAGGTTGTGAGTCTGGGTTCTTGGATGCAGAGGTGAAAGTAAGACAAGTGGGATGGCTGACGGGGAGGAAGAATCCACTTGAAGGGAGTTCAAAATACCTCCTTTGGGTGTCAGTCATCTGGGTAGTGTCCCATTTGAAGTATTCTTTCATTTTTGTAATTGTTTCCCCAAAGGTGATATCCTCTGGTGGGGAGTTCCCTTCAATGAATTCCTCATCTGGGGAATATATTCCAGAGGGGAGGCAAATTGTGAGGCATCAGAAATAGAATCATCAGAGGATGAGTAATAAGGTTCTAGAAACTCCTCTCCTTCTTGGGCAGTAGGCAAGGGGAGAGAAGTGGCAGAAGCAGGCCTAGGACTAAGCACTGGAATAGTAGAGGGGGGGGAGGCTATGTCCCTAAGGGCCATAAAAGCCTGCACTAAGGAGTTGGTAAATGATTAGTCTGGGACTCCTTCAGGGACTGGAGTCAGGTGTTTTGTTTGTTGTTTCCATTTAGAAGGCATAGGTCTGACAGAAGGCCTGGGCTTCAGGTAATGGTGTCTGGGTTGGTCGTTCAACTGTATCTGGTTTCCCCTCGACATCGGTAGGGACCGACGTCTGTGCTGTCTCCGTGGATGCGCTGGCCATTACTTCGGAAGCAGCTTCCTTGATGGGAGCCGTCGAAGTAGACTGTTATATCGGACGTCCCTCAACCCCTAAATCGGAAGCTGGCTGGACGGCTGACAGCAGAGAGGCAACGGAAGTAGGCCTGGAAACCATGGACTTTTTCCGTGATGGTTCAGTCAGAACAGCTGATTCGGGATCCATCCTGAGTGCAAGTTTTTTGAGTCTCTGGTTCTTTAAATATAAGTTAAGGGTGTCCAGATGGCTGTGAAGGGTCTTCAGAACAAAAGATTGGCAAATGGAACAAGATGTATGGTCATGTTCCTTCCCTAGACAAAAGACACAATGGTCATGTATATCTCTATGCATTATCCGACACCCGCAAAGGCATTTGCCCTTCTTAGCTGACATCAGCAAACAATAACTACAGCTAACCAAACTCAAGCAAAAGAGACAAAAAATTCCCCAACGGGTTACCTAGCTTTTAAGAAATCTTCGAGTATAGCAGCGAAGCGTTCAATGTGACGTCGTCTGCAGCTGAAAAGTTCTGAGGTCTCTGCGTGCAGACATCACATTTAAGCTCCCTGGTTTATGGCCCTACATGTGATGTCCCATGCACCTACAGCAGCCAGGCTTAAGCTGTTGTATAGGAGCCAATGTTCGGGTCATCTGAGGTGGAGAATAAGAATACTGCAGCATAGGAATAGAAGGACATTAACTGCTGCTGTTCTCCATTTTGCAGGAACAAAGCCTGTGGTTAGGCTATGACTGAAAGCAGTACTTAATGGTGATGGTAGTTCATGTTTTAGCCCATTTAGAAGACAGCCTGGGATGCCATCTGGTCCCATAGAGGCTGTGCTTTTTGCCTTGGAAAAGGTTTTAATGACTTGCTCATCAGATATGTAGGGTGGAGGGAGTTTGGGGGAAGGTTTGTGATAAGTTTGGAGGGGATAAAGGTATGACATTTTTGCCAAGCCTATCTGCTAGCAAGTTTGCTATATTTGTGGTTCACAAATAACTTCCTGTTTACAATTTCTGCCTCGCTAGCACACACAGCAGTGTCCTCTCCACCTTTGCAGAAAAAAATCACAGGAAAACTGCAAAGTGAAAGTTGTCATTCCCAATTTCAGAAAAGGAATATTGTAAAGGGTCAAATGGTAAGACTTTCAAGGTTAATCAATGAAGACGAAAAGTTTCACTTGGAATTAACAAGTCTTGTCAACATGTTTACAGAAAGAGGTTACCCAACTGATGTTTTGAATAAGATAAGAAAAGAGATGGAGGTTAAAAGACATTTGGTTTTTAGACCAATTCTAAAAGGTGGTTTATTGAAAGAGGTTCATGACGAGAACACCTTGATTTTATCTACTGACATGGGCCATGCAAAATGAGCTATGATTTTACCCTATAATGGGCAATCGGAATATATTACCAAAATTGTTAGGGACACACAATATTGCACCCTAGATAAGGACACTACTTGTGTAGTAGGGAATTCCCCACTATTCACATATAGTAGGGGTATGAATTTAAAGGAGCTGATGGAAAAAGAGAACAACAACACTGGACCTTACAAGAGTTCTAAAATGAGAAAATGTGGTTCATGTAGTGTTTGTAAGTTTATTAACAATGGCCCATATGTGGTGGTCCATAATTTTTACAAAACCATTAAGTGTCCAGGTTACTGTAACTGCAACACTAGGAGGGTAGTGTATGTCGCTACCTGTTTAAGTTGCCCCACCTTCTACGTGGGGAAAACTATAAGAAAATTAAGGTTAAGAATTTTAGAGCACTTAAGGGACATTAGGAACAAAAAGACTAGTAATGCTCTATACATGCACAGTACAAGTTGTTCTAATTTTAAAAAACTTTTATTTTTTGTTGTAGATAGAATTCCTGATAATGACAGAGGGGGTAATGTCAAGATATTGCTGGAGGTGAAGGAAAGTATGTGGCAACTTAGGCTAGATGCTTCAAAACCTCCAGGTATTAATGACTATATCTCTTTGTCTAGTATTTTTAAATACAAATCTTTATTTATATGATTTTAAAACAAAACAAAACTAAGTATTTAATGTATTACTGTTATTATATTAACTTTAGTTACATTGCATGTTGTAGAATGTTATTGAGAGCGTTTTTTAGTGTGGCTATGTTTACTGCATACTGTTTACACTGGTTACATTGTTTCCAATTTAGTTTTTTAACTAATGTGATTAGTTAACTATGAGGGCGGGAATAATACCTGAAACTATTTTAGTAACTGAGGAGCACTATGATGGTTTACTCTGATGATGCCCGACTTGATTAACGGGTGAAAGTGCTAAGTTATTCCATTGATCTGCATCTAAAGTATGCTTTTTAAAGCTCGCAATTACCTTGTTTTTATTTAAGTGTTTAAGTGTATTGGTGCTGCTATCCATTGACGCTTGTCTATTAAAGGTTTGCCGATTCCGGAAGGCTGCCTTGGTTTGATTTTACCAGTGTTTGTTGCTTAATTGATGCGTTTGAATCTTGTTTGTGGGGAGTCCTTGTGCAGAATTTTTCCAATTGGTAGTTCTGGAGGGATGCAAACAGGTCTATATCTGGGCTCTCCCATTTGTTTATCAACATGTTGAAAGTCCTTGGTTCCAGTTTCCACTCATGTGGGTCCATGAGATTTCTGCTTAGTTTCTCTGCCAGTGTATTTAGCTTTCCTGGCAGGAATTGAGCATGTAGATGCACTTCGTAGCTCAAGAATGTGTTCCACAGAACCAGGGCTAGTCTGCAGAGGGGGTATGAATGGGTACCCCCCAGCTTGTTTATGTAACACATAACAGTGGTGCTGTCCATCTTTACCATTAATTGTCCTGGAAGAATGTAGTCCTTGAAGGCTGTCAGAGCATTCTGTACAGCTAACATTTCTTTTTGATTGATATGCAGGTGCATTTGACTTGGGTTCCATTTGCCCTGAATGCACTTCCCTGCCAGGTGAGCCTCCCATGCATAGTCTGATGCTTCTGTTGTTAGGGTTTGGGTGGCAGGGGGTAGAGTGAATGGTAGTCCCTTGTTTTGGTGGCAGGCCTCTTCCCACCAAAGGAACTCTAACTGAAGGCAAGGTATGATAGAAATCATTGCTTCTAGATCCCGAGAATGCTGACACCATAGGCTTTTTAGATACCATTGTAGTTTCCTCATATGCAATCTTGCATATTGAATTAGGAGAATGCAGGAGGCCATGAACCCCAAGGCTTGCAGTATGTGCCTTGCAGATAGCAGGGGTTTTGTGGCCATTAGTTTGAAGTAAGTTGTCAAATGAATTTGTTTATCTGGCGTGAGGAAACCCATCTGGGAAGTTGTGTTCAAGCTTGCTCCCAGGAATATAATTTGTTGACAGGGTACAAGATGTGATTTCTTTTCATTTATGGTGTACCCCAGACAAGTTAGCACCTTTTGTACAAATGCAAGATGATTCAAAAGTATGCCCAGGCTTTCTGCCTGAATTAGACAATCGTCCAGTATATTTGAATATTTCTTTGCCTGCAAAAAGCAATGGCTGGAGCTAGGCACTTTGTGAATACCCCGGGCGCAGTAGATAAGCCAAAGGGCAGTGCAGAGAAATGATAATGCATGTAGCCTGCTTTGAAGCGTAGATATCTTCTGCAAGATTCCCTGATTGGGATGTGCAGGTAGGCTTCCTTTAGATCCAGTGTTGCCAACCAGGCATCCTTGCCTAGCATAGGAAGCAACTGGTGAAGGATTAGCATCTTGAATTTTGGATGCCTTTTCCGGGTACCAGGAAAAGTCTGAAGTAGAAACCTTGTCCCTTTTCCTCTTCTGGTACAGTTTGAATAGCCCTTATGCTTAAGAGAGAGAGAGTACTTGCTTTTGAGCCTCTGCCCACTGATTTGGGGGATAGATCTGGCCAACCGTTTCAGGTTGGTAATGTGGAAGTGAAATCTGTATCCTTGGGAATCTACATTTAAAGCCCATTTGTCCTGGGTAATGAGTTCCCAGTTTTTTGCCTGCAGAGCAATATTTCCCCCTAAAGGAGCAGTCAGTTGAGAAGGGCTTGGAAGTTTTAAAGTTAAATCATTGAGACAATTTACCATAGGGGGAGTCTTACTACTCCCTGATTTGGAAGTGGGAGCTCCCCACTGCTTAGTCCTGTGCGTATCCTGGGACTGAAGCTTGGGTGTTCTGCTGGATCTAGGTTTGGACTGAGGAGGCCTGGAAGAGGCAGGAAAGGACCAATTCTTAAGAAGGCCAATGCCTACTAAATCTTGGAGGCTGTACTTGTAGGAAATCTTTAACAGTTTGCATAGATTCAGCTTTTTCCTCCATCTTTTTAAGTACTTCTTCTGCTTTGTTGCAGAACAAGCATTCCTGATTTAAGGGAGCATTCAGCAATTTAGCTTTAACATGATGTGGCAAAGATTGCTCCTTAAGCCAAGCATGCCTTCTAAGTACAGACCCAGTGACAGCAGCCCTGCAAGATGCCTCTAGTGAATCAAAACCACACTGCAAAGTATGTTTTCCAGCTTGTTCAGCAGAATGCATTAAATCCTGTAAATCCTTATTTTCAGCACAGTCAGGAATCAACATCATTTTCTGTTTAAGTAATCCAATAATATGCCGTTGATACTTTAACATATGAAACTGGCAGTTTAAGGCTGTAATGGCCAAGGTTACAGAACTGTATACCTTTTTACCCCGTCTATCCAACACCCTGGAATCTCTATCAGAGGGGGTAGGATTTTTGGCAGTAGTAGACTTAATGCCCTTGGGTCCCTGTGAAATAGTCTCAGGATCCGCAGTAGGATTTTTAAAAAGGAAGCCAAAAGAAAATAGCTGCTATAATAATCTCCAAAAAAGAAGAACATAAACCAAACACTGGAGACGGCAGAACAGTATGCTCCAAGTAGCAAATCACAGTCACAGTTCGTCTCAGTAAAATATACCGATCCAAAAAACGAGTAGTCTCCAACTTCCAGAAAATATACTCCAGGCAAAAAAGAATAACACGTTTATTAGTATATAGGGCAAGCGCTTTCACCGTTTAGGCTTCTTCAGGCCAACTCAAAAATTTTTTTTAAAAAAGAACACCTTAAATACTACAGGATATGATGACATCATTTCCACTTTCAATTAAAACAAAAAGTGTTCTCATATTTAAAGTGCAATTACAGATGAAATAACTATTAAAAACATTCAGGTAAAAATCTATCTAACCTACTTAAGAATAAGCTCCATAAAACACATCTATCTAACTTAATAAATAAATAAATAAGGAATCCATATACAGAACTGCATGAAAGTGCATACAAAGAATAATAAACTTAATATGTGAACATTCGATAACATATAAAAATAACATATAAAAATAAAAAATATGAACTTCATGAATAACTATCAGAAATCAAATACTCATATATGAGCATTCAACAAACATACATAAGAAAAATAAATATTAAGATATAACAATAATAATTAGTGTATTTAAAATATTTCACTTGCATACATCGCCATAAGCAGCAAAATATATGCTTACTTATAAATACAACTTATTTCCTTAATGGTCTACCTTTTAGAATTGGCTTGATTGATACCCTATCATTCAATCCTGGGGTATTATCGGCTCTAAGCCTAATAATCCATCGACATTCAATCTCTTCAGTTTTATTCCTAATGTCCCCCTTTCTAACATTAGGAAAATTCCTTTGAATAACTTGAAACCTGAAAGTATGTTCTGGAGTATTGCTACAAACATGTTTGGATAGGGCATTTTTCAGAGATTTAATATTAATATCATAAATATGTTCCTTAATCCGATCCCTCAGCCTCCTGTCAGTCTTGCCCACATAAAAAGCTCGGCATGCCGTACAGGTGGCGAGGTAGACCAGATGTTCGGTAACACAACTAGCATTAACTTGGAAAACAAACTCTCGTGCAGTGACAGGATGAATAAACCTATTAGTAATATTTATATATTTACAATAATTACATCTTTTACAAGGCTTTGTACAATAATCCATATGTACATTCAATGGGCCAGCTTTTAAAGTCTTAGGACCACAAAGGATCCTATGTAAGTTCATCTTGTTTTTAAAAGTGAAGCTGGCCATATCACCTATTAGCTTATATATCTTAGGATCAACCTTTAATATATCCCAAAACTTGGAATATACATCTCTAACCTGACTAACGTCTTGTGTATAATAAATACAGACCTTCACTTTATTTTCATTACTTTCTTTACTCTGATTAATAGACAAACTCTAATCTTGATTCCTAGTGGCAAAATAAGGATATGCACTACTTCATCGCAATTCATCCAGGCCTGAAAAGCCTGTTAAAATCTCTTCGGTATTGTATGATCTCTCCTCAAATTTCTGTTTGAGCTCAGATAATTCATTCCTATACCCTAAATCAGACGAATGCAAACGGGACACCCGCATAGCCTGACCTCTAATAATATTTTTAAAAATAAATTTAGGGTGCATACTAGTTCTGTGTAGAAGTGTATTCCTATAACATTCTTTCCTTTACACACCAGTGTTAACTAGACCAGTAGTAGTTCTTTCTATATAGACATCCAAGAACGAAACTCTAGTTTCAGATGCCTCTAGAGTAAATTTCAAGTAGCTAGTTAGCATATTTATCTGTTGTAAAAATTCACCCAGCTTAATATCATCTGAGCTCCAAACAAGAAAAGGGTCATCTACAAACCGAACATAAAACTTAACAAATTGTCTAAAATAATCCAAATGAAACAAAAGGCTATTCTCCCAATCAGCCATAACCAGACTGGCGTAGCTATTGGCACATGAAGTGCCCACAGCCACGCCATCTCTCTGAATATAAAATTTGTCATCAAAAACAAAAACATTATTAGCAAGAACTATTTCCATCAGGTTGCACAAAGTCTCAACTTGTGTGACAGTGAAAGAACCATGGTTCTCTAAACATCTACGTATACTCCCTAAACCATCAGAATTAGGTATGCAAGTAAATAGTGATTGAACATCAAGGGTGGCAAAAATAAGGTGTTCATCTGGAGTAACATCTTTCATACTGTCATATAACATAATTAAAAATTGTTGAGAGTCCTTCAATATATATGCATACTGATTAACCACTGATCTTAATTTAGTTTCTAGATATGTGGAGATGGGTTCGGTTACCCACCCTCTCCCCACCACTATTGGTCTCATAGGGGGGCTCCTAGGGTTCTTATGGATCTTAGGTAGACCCTGTATGCATGGAATCATAGGTTCACTAACTGAGAAGTATTTAAACAACTCATCGCTAATCATAGCTGTATTGGTCATTTGCAAAAGGTGATAAACACCCTATTGACAACCTTATCTAAATATTGAAGGCTTATACACTTAAAGTGTGAATCACTTAAAAGATGTTTCATACTCAAAATATAATCTTTATTATTCATAATAACAGTAGGTCCACCTTTATCGGCTGGTCTAATAACAATACTGCCATCATTTTTATCTCGTTTATTCCTTCTACCAGAAGTGACATCACTGATTCAGTGATGGATCTTAAACTGTTTGTACGTAATTTACAATTAAAATTAAACTATGGTTATTCCAATCCTAGTGCTGAACGAGAACATTATAGAAAGCCTAGCAGTTATGTTCCTATTTTACATCCCTTAGTGGATGCTTTTTCGAAGTTGGTAGAACAAGAACTTCATGTAAGAGCTGAAAATAATCGCCATAAGAAATGGTATGGAAATATGAACTATAAACATAGGCTTGCATTGAGAGATCTTAAAAATGATGGCAATATTGTTACTAGACTGGCTGATAAAGGCGGTCCTACTGTTATTATGAATAATAAAGATTATATTTTGAGTATGAAAACATCTTTTAAGTGATTCACACTTTTATAAGTTGTTTAAATACTTCTCAGTTAGTGAACCTATGATTCCATGCATACAGGGTCTACCTAAGATCCATAAGAGCCCTAGGAGCCCCCCTATGAGACCAATAGTAGCGGGGAGAAGGTGGGTAACCGAACCCATCTCCATATATCTAGAAACTAAATTAAGATCAGTGGTTAATCAGTATGCATATATATTGAAGGACACTCAACAATTTTTAATTATGTTATATTACAGTATGAAAGATGTTACTCCAGATGAACACCTTATTTTTGCCACCCTTGATGTTCAATCACTATTTACTTGCATACCTAATTCTGATGGTTTAGGGAGTATACGTAGACGTTTAGAGAACCATGGTTCTTTCACTGTCACACAAGTTGAGACTTTGTGTAACCTGATGGAAATAGTTCTTGCTAATAATGTTTTTGTTTTTGATGACAAATTTTATATTCAGAGAGATGGCGTGGCTGTGGGCACTTCATGTGCCAATAGCTACGCCAATCTGGTTATGGCTGATTGGGAGAATAGCCTTTTGTTTAAATTGGATTATTTTAGACAATTTGTTAAATTTTATGTTCGGTTTGTAGATGATCTTTTTCTTGTTTGGAGCTCAGATGATATTAAGCTGGGTGAATTTTTACAACAGATAAATATGCTAACTAGCTACTTGAAATTTACTCTAGAGGCATCTGAAACTAGAGTTTCGTTCTTGGATGTCTATATAGAAAGAACTACTACTGGTCTAGTTAACACTGGTGTGTATAGGAAAGAATGTTATAAGAATACACTTCTACACAGAACTAGTATGCACCCTAAATTTATTTTTAAAAATATTATTAGAGGTCAGGCTATGCGGGTGTCCCGTTTGCATTCGTCTGATTTAGGGTATAGGAATGAATTATCTGAGCTCAAACAGAAATTTGAGGAGAGATCATACAATACCGAAGAGATTTTAACAGGCTTTTCAGGCCTGGATGAATTGCGATGAAGTAGTGCATATCCTTATTTTGCCACTAGGAATCAAGATGAGAGTTTGTCTATTAATCAGAGTAAAGAAAGTAATGAAAATAAAGTGAAGGTCTGTATTTATTATACACAAGATGTTAGTCAGGTTAGAGATGTATATTCCAAGTTTTGGGATATATTAAAGGTTGATCCTAATATATATAAGCTAATAGGTGATATGGCCAGCTTCACTTATAAAAACAAGATGAACTTACATAGGATCCTTTGCGGTCCTAAGACTTTAAAAGCTGGCCCATTGAATGTACATATGGATTATTGTACAAAGCCTTGTAAAAGATGTAATTATTGTAAATATATAAATATTACTAATAGGTTTATTCATCCTGTCACTGCACGAGAGTTTGTTTTCCAAGTTAATGCTAGTTGTGTTACCGAACATCTGGTCTACCTCGCCACCTGTACGGCATGCCGAGCTTTTTATGTGGGCAAGACTGACAGGAGGCTGAGGGACCGGATTAAGGAACATATTTATGATATTAATATTAAATCTCTGAAAAATGCCCTATCCAAACATGTTTGTAGCAATACTCCAGAACATACTTTCAGGTTTCAAGTTATTCAAAGGAATTTTCCTAATGTTAGAAAGGGGGACATTAGGAATAAAACTGAAGAGATTGAATGTTGATGGATTATTAGGCTTAGAGCCAATAATACCCCAGGATTGAATGATAGGGTATCAATCAAGCCAATTCTAAAAGGTAGACCATTAAGGAAATAAGTTGTATTTATAAGTAAGCATATATTTTGCTGCTTATGGCGATGTATGCAAGTGAAATATTTTAAATACACTAATTATTATTGTTATATCTTAATATTTATTTTTCTTATGTATGTTTGTTGAATGCTCATATATGAGTATTTGATTTCTGATAGTTATTCATGAAGTTCATATTTTTTATTTTTATATGTTATTTTTATATGTTATTGAATGTTCACATATTAAGTTTATTATTCTTTGTATGCACTTTCATGGAGTTCTGTATATGGATTCCTTATTTATTTATTAAGTTAGATAGATGTGTTTTATGGAGCTTATTCTTAAGTAGGTTAGACAGATTTTTACCTGAATGTTTTTAATAGTTATTTCATCTGTAATTGCGCTTTAAATATGAGAACACTTTTTGTTTTAATTGAAAGTGGAAATGATGTCATCATATCCTGTAGTATTTAAGGTGTTCTTTTTAAAAAAAAATTTTTTGAGTTGGCCTGAAGAAGTCTAAACGGTGAAAGCGCTTGCCCTATATACTAATAAACGTGTTATTCTTTTTGCCTGGAGTATATTTTCTGGAAGTTGGAAACTACTCGTTTTTTGGATCGATATATTTTACTGAGACGAACTGTGACTGTGATTTGCTACTTGGAGCATATTGTTCTGCCGTCTCCAGTGTTTGGTTTATTTTTAAAAAGGAACTTGTGAGAGAGAGTCAGGAACCCTGTAATATCTATCAGGTTTTCTGGGAGCAGGAGGTAAAGAGTCAGGGGCCAAGCTGGATTCCGAAAAGGCATCATCAACAATGTCTAGTACAGGGGGGAATAGCTAAAGGCCTATGCTGGGGCAGGAGTAAGAAATCCCTAAGCCTCTTTTTAGAATCAGAGTAATCCTGGCTTTCCCAATGAAAATGCTCCCTAAGAGTATGCAAGGTTTCTCCAAAAGAGAAATCCTCTGGAGGGGAAGCCGAGGGAATAGAGTCCTCTGCATCAGAATCCTCATAGGTAGATAAGGGTAAATCCTGGTCATCAGAAGAAACAGAAATTTCAGAATCCGGATCAGAAGTATCATAAGCAAATTCAGTCCTAGGTCTCTTAGAGGGGGAAGGTTGGCTTCCCCTGATTAAAGTAATAAGGTCTTCAGCCATTCTTATCATTTATTTTTTAGGCATAGAGGCCTGATCATGTGGTTTGGGTGTCAGTTTTCTAGGCATGATGAGTTTTAGGCCTTCAAGAAAAAGATGGCGTCGGTTTAATATGCAAGTCAGCAGGCCTGAATACACCCTCAGAAGCCAGTGCCTGCACAGCGGCTCCGGACCCATCCAAGGTAGAGACATCCACAGGTTCCACAGCTGAAGCATCTCGTGGCATACCGGACTCCGAATGGGTCTCAGTAGAGGCCTGCGAATCTGAAGTAGCGGGTATCAGGGGCTGCGAAAGCACCTCACTGAGTACCGGTGAATTGGCGACTAGCTTAGAAGCGTCGTTGGCAGCTTTGGACTTAGGCGGCCTGTCTCTGTCTTTATCTTTGCGTTTATTCAGAATGTCGGTTGTCGGATGGCTTACCGAAGACATATCTGGATAACTGAATATTTAGAAGCGTAAATATACCGACGACGAATAGTTCGTTGTTTAAATAATATATATAATAATAAATAAGGCACAAAACTGACAGCGAGGTACGTCGTGGTCAGGGCCTAGGCAAGGAATACAGTATGAATGAAAATCTTTGAGGTATTTGCTTTCCACAAGAAATACAATTATTGACTTTTACTGACATCAATTTAGAGCAAGAAAGAGTTTCCCCAACGGGGTACTTAGCTTTAGTTGAAAACTTCTGTTCTGAAACTCGAAAATGAAAATTTCAGGAATTGGCTGACCGGCACTTGCGAACTGCTTCTGCTTTGGGCATCGCATGGCAAGATAGACTGATGTAATGGCGTCGGCTGCATGCTTTATACCCCTGACTACCTGACATCATAAAAGATGAGACAGCAGCCAACGCAGGACCCAAGACTTTGATAATCAGACTGACTGAGGGCTACTGCAAACAGATAACCCAAATGTGATGACTGCAACAGTGAAACACGAAGAACATCCTGATTTGTTGATGCATATCCAGGGAGTGCAGTACCCCCTCGCTGTCACCCTGTGGGTGGGAGAAGAAGACAAGTAAGTGTATGGCCTGGGTAAGGGACAGGTCATTCGCCATCTTGGGCATGAAGGATGGGTTAGTTCTAAGGGTAACCCTATCCTTGTGGAAAAGTAGAAAAGGAGGACTAGCCATAAGGGCTTGTAGGTCTGACACTCTTCTTGCTGAGGTCAGGGCTACTAGCAGTACAGCTTTCCATGTGCAATACTATAGAGAGGGTTTATCTGGTGGCTCAAAGGGCGGGAGCATAAGCTTTTCCAGCATGTAGTTAAGATCCCAAGGAGGAGGGCACAGTTTCCTGGGAGGTCTGAGGTGGAGCACATCTTTAAGGAAAAGCTTAGAAGGAAGCCTAGATGCTAAAGGGGGGTCTAGAGGAAGGCATGCAGACATTGCAGAGAGATGAGCTTTAATAGATAAGTAAGCCAAGACAGTTTGCAGTAGCTCACACAGGTAAGACAGGACTATAGGAGGTTCGCTAAAAAGCTGGTCCAGCTGTCTTTTGTGACACCAAAAGGTGAATCTTTTACACTTAGAAAGGTAGGATTTTCTTGTATTTGGTTTCCTGCAGGACATTGAGCAGGTCCTCAATGTAAAGGTGTTGGAAAGGGGATCAGAATCCTATCAGCCACAGGGTGAGGTTTAGAAGCTGCCACTGTGGGTGAATCAGGGACTCCTTGCATTGCATGAGAAGGTCCACTCGGGGGGGGGGGGGTAATTTGTGGTGATTCCCCTTGGACAATTGTAGAAGTACTGTCTGGGCCAGTAGGGGGACACCAACAAGATTCTTGGGAGTGTCCTGCTGTATTTTCCATAGGACTTTCTGAATGATCGGGAAGGGGGGAGGCATATCGATATTTCCCCTTCCAGAAGATTGAGAAGGCATCTGTTTGCCAATGCCTGGGGTTCTGGTGTCCTGGTGCAAAAGCCACAAAGTTGCCTGTTGATGGAGGAGGCAAACAGGTCTATTTGAGGTGCACCCCACCTGAGGACCACATCCAAGAAGACATCTCTGTGAAGCATCCATTCGTGGTTGTCTGTAATGGTTCTGCTCAAGTAATCTGCCTGGGAGTTGTGGAGAGAAGGAATGTAGGCCACCAGTGGGGTGATTCCCTCTGAGGTGGCAAATTCCCATACCAGAAGGGCTAGTCTGCAGAGCAGGTAAGACCTGGTCCCTCCCTCTTTGTTGAGATACCACAGCACAGTGGTGCTGTCTGTGTATATCTTCAAAAGTCCCTGCTCGAGGAAAGGTAGAAAAGTACAGTTGTGTACACTTACCATAAATGTAGATGTTTGAGTGTATTCACTGTTGCAGTCATTACATTTGGGTAATCTGCTGGCAGGCTGCCCTCAGTCGGCCTGAATTCCAAAGTCTTGGGTCCTGCGTCGGTTGCTGTCCCTTCTTCCATGACGTCAGGTCATCAAGGGTATAAAACAAGCAGCCGACACCATTTTCTTTAGATTTTCTTGCCCCAGATGTTAGGTACCCCCAAAAAGGTAGCAAAAAAAAAAAAAAAAAAAAATACATATATATATATATATATATATATATATATATATATAAACTATATATACATGCAACAATACAAACTTTACCTTCACCTACAAGCAAATACACAACATAGGTTGTAGAAGATAGTGAAGGAAAGATAAACTCCAGAATGAAAGGGGGATGGCAGGCGGGTAACCTGGACTGCAACAGTGAATACACTCAAACATCTACACTTATGGTAAGTGTACACAACTGTACTATGTTCTTCGTGTTTCACTGTTGCAGTCATTACATTTGGGTAGAATCCCAAAGCTATGGATGGCAGGCTAGAGCTAAACAGCATTAGGGGCAGCTATAAGGCCCTGCAGAACTGCAGAGGCAAAGCCTGCCCTGGACTTAAGAGTAGAGAGGCAAATGATAATGCTTTGTAAAGGTGTGAACACAACTCCAAGTAGCAGCCTCTAGAATGTCTTTGGTTGGTACTCCACTGAGAAAGGCTACTGAAGTAGCTGCAGCTCTGGTGGAATGAGACCTAATGCCCTTGGGCACAAGTCTGTCATTGTGTAAGTAGCAGAAACGAATGCAGTGGCTTATCCACTTTGAAATAGTCTGCTTTGAAATAGCCTTTCCTTCTGATCCTGCAGCATATCTAAGGGGATCCAGTATTTGTCTGCCTGGGATGACATGATCGACAGACCACAATGCTTTGCCAGAGATGGCTTGCACCTGTCGCCCTTGGGATTCCGGATACTGGCTAAGGTTCTTGCCACCCCTATAGTACCTTTTTTAGGCAAGGTTCAAATAACAAATTCACCACTGTAACAGGTACAAGCAAGCAAAATCTGAGGGTAATGCTACTCAATGCTAGAAGTCTAAACCTCAAAATGCATTCACTTAAGGCACTTCTTAAAATGGAGAACATCAACATCTGTGCAGTGACAGAGACCTGGTTCAAAGCTCCAGACAGCACCCCTGCATTACCAGGCTATATTTCATACCACATCTTTCGGCCACCTAACCCAGAACGAAGCACTAAAGGTGGAGGCGTGCCCATATTCATTAAGGATATCCACACCTTCAGGCTAGTTGAACAGCATAATGCATCCGAGATTATCCAAGTGCAAATAGCTCTGGGCAAAACCGCAATCCAAATTGTAGCTTGCGATAGACCCGCCACCATGCCCCAGGATTCCCACTCCTCATTTCTTGACACACTGGAAAGTATTAGGGTACAACGTAACACCCTAATAATGGGCAATTTCAACTACCCCACCATTAACTGGGAAAACTACTCATGTACCAACTCTTTTGCTCAACGTTTTCTGGAATTCATACATTCCAGTGCCTTGGATCAACTCATTCACACCCCCACCAGGGGCAGTAATATCCTAGACCTAGTCATTACCAATATGGGCCACTGGTGTTCCACACCAGAGGTCAATTCCTCGTTGGTCAGATCCGACCACAAGCTAATCACCCTAGACATCCACATCCCGCCCCCACCCCCAATTAGGGAAACCACCGTAAAAAACTTCTCCAAAGCCAACTTCACACTTTTTACGACAGAAGTGGCAAACATCATGACACCCATGCAGATGGGCAGTAGAGTTACGACTGCTGAATCCTACACAAATGCACTTTATAAGTACTTACACGAGTGCATGGATCATGCTATCCCTAATAGAACCAAGATGCTATCCTCCAAAAAAAGGAAGCCGATCTGGTGGCCCTCTGCCATAAATAAACTCTACAACAGAAGAAAGAAACTGTTGCAAAAAAAAAGAGTAAAATCCCATGACTGGAGGAACCAACTGATGAGAAGCTGAGATCCCTCATAAAATCCTCCAAAGCTAGTTACAAAAACAAAACTGCCACTGACTCCAAATACAATCACAAAGCATTCTATAGCTATGTCAAGAATCTCAATGGCAACACTCAGATCTGCTCTGAGTTACAGCACAATGGCACTAAATATACAGAACCAACTGATATTGCCAACATCCTGGCAGATAGGTTCAGTGCTAACTTTACCCCCCTCTCACCCCCTAGAGGGCCCATCTCTATACCGGAAGAATGCAAAGTTCCTGTAATCACGGCTGCACAGGTAAAAAACACACTCTCCAAAGCCAAGAACACAGCATCCATGGGACCTGACAATATCCCAGGCTGCGTTCTACATGAACTACAGAATGAACTGGCACCCTACCTAAGTACCATGTTCAGTCATAGCCTCACCTCAGGCTTTGTGCCCAGTGAATGGCACACCGTGACGGTTATCCCACTCCACAAAGGGGGAGCCACGACAGACCCTGGGAACTACCGCCCCATTAGCCTGACGAGCCTGGTCTGCAAGGCCATGGAACGTATCATCATGGAACTCATAAACAAAGACATTGGTAATCTACAAACTCTAGACCCTACCCAGTTCAGATTTGTAAAAGGCAGATCATGTCTCCTAAACCTGACTGACTTCTTTGAAGCAGTCACCAAAGCCATAGATGAGGGTAAGGTGGTTCACACAGGTTATCTAGATCTCGCCAAGGCTTTTGACACCATCCCCCACTCTGGAATTATAGATAAACTCACTAAACTAGGTATAAATCCCTATGTCACAAGATGGGTTGCCAACTGGCTCACGGACAGAACCCACACTGTGAAAGTAGCAGACTCAAACCGACTTCAGACCAGTGACAAGTGGAGTACCACAGGGTTCAGTCCTGGGTCCTCTCCTGTTTGGTATCTACTTCTCTGAAGTACAGGCTAACACAGAAGGTCTTTGGCTAACAAAGTTTGCAGATGACTGCAAACTAGGAGCCATAATCGAAACTCCTAACGATGTGGACATTCTACAAAAGGGCCTCACTGAGACAGATGCCTGGTGTCAAAGCCATGGCCTGAAGCTCAATGCCAAAAAGTGTATTGTCATCCCCTTTGGTAAAAGCTCTGTTTCCATGAACTACCACATAGCTGGTAGTCTACTTAACGCCGAAAATGTGATGAGAGACCTTGGGACACAGGTGGACAGTAGTCTCTCCTTTGATAATCACATCACCACAGTGGTCAGGAAATCCTTCTACGTGGCTCACCTCATCACAAAAGGTTTCTCATCCAGAAAAAAAGAGGTCATTGTTCCACTCTACTCATCACTCATTAGACCCATTATAGAGTACAACGCTCCTTTTGGTATGTACCTCACAAGACATCTACAACAACTGGAAAGGCCACAGAAATACCTCACAAAGAGGATTATTGGCCTCAAACAGATGCCCTATGCAGACCGTCTCAAAAAACTCCAGCTTTACTCCGTCGCATATCGCCTACTCAGAGGCGATCTCTGCCCAACATACAAAGCTACGTCAAACCCAGAGCTGTTGGACATGCGCCACTTAAAGAAATCCCAATCCCTCCGAGCTACACGCTCTAGGGACCTAAATCTTATCACCACAATAAACAGAACATGCTGGAGGGATAGATTCCTGTCCCAGAGACTTCCCATACTCTGGAACAGACTACCTATCTATGTCAAACAGAGCTCCTCATTAGCACTCTTCAAGAAAAATCTTGATGATTGCATGGGAGATAGGAAATTCACCCCGGGGATCACTTCTGTGGCTCTGATCGACAGGGGCACAGGAAAATAATTTTCTTGGGTGGCGAAAGCCAGGGTACATTTTTGGGTAGGCTTATATAGGCCCTAGGGCCAATAGCCTAGTAACCTCCTATGAACCTATATGTCACTAGTAATTGCTCAGTTTTTGTTACAGCTTTAGTCCTGCTCAAGTAGAATCTTAGCTGTCTGTGTACATCCAAGGAATGCAGAATTCTCTCCCCCTTGTTCTGCGGATTTGGATAAAAGGTTGGCAGATGAATAGTTTGGTTAAGAGCCACACTGGAAATCACCTTAGGCATAAATGAAGGATAGGTCCTCAGAGACACCCTGTCTGGGTAAAATATGATAAAAGGCTCCACAGCCATGAGGGCCTGTAGCTCTGAGACTCTTCTTGCTGAAGTAATTGCTAGGAGCAGAACTGTCTTCCATGATAAGAACTTTAGATCTGCAGTAGCAGCTGGTTCAAATGGAGGCAAGGTGAGTTTTTCCAACACATAATTGAGGTCCCATGCAGGTATTGGTGATCTTCTGGGAGGCCTTACATTTTTGGCTCCTCTAAGATATTGCTTTAGTAAAGGATGAGAAAAGATTGGTGGCTCTGTATTGTAATGAGCCGAAATGGCAGAGGCATGGATTTTTATTGATGAGAAAAATAGGCCTTTGTCAAGCATCTCAGTCAAGTATTGTAATATCTGAATATTTGGTTTTGCTGTATCAGTTCCTTGTGCTTGATTCCAAGCACAGAATCTCTTCCATTTATCAGCATAAGATTTTCTAGTACTAGGCGTTTTGGCTTCCAAATGACATCCATCACAGCTTTACTGAGAGGTGTTGTTTGCATAACTACATGATCAGCCATGCTGCTAGGTTCAGTGTTTGGAGCTGATTGTGCAGGATGTGATTGTTTTGCTGGGACAGTAATTTAGGTCTTTTGAGGTAAGGTCCAAGCTGGGTACTGAGACAAGTTCCTTAGGATTGGGTATCACTATTGGCGGGGCCAGTCCGGGGCAATTAGTATCATCTTTGGTTTCTCTTGTTTGACTTTTAGTAGGACCTTGGGAAGAAGAGGCAGAGGAGGAAAGGCGTAAACTGACAGGTTTTTCCAACTGAAGGATAGGGCGTCCACTTTCCCTGCTTGTCTGTGATAAGTCCTTGTGCAGAATTTTTTCAATTGATAATTTTGAGGAGAGGCAAACAGATCTATGTCCGGGCTCCCCCATTTCATTGTTATCATGCTGAAGACTTGTGGATCTAGTTTCCACTCGTGAGGGTCCATAAGGTTTCTGCTTAAATCGTCTGCCAGAGTATTTTGTTTTCCTGGCAGGAATTGAGCTTGAAGATGTACCTGGTAAGTCAAAGCTGTGTGCCACAGTGCCATGGCTAGTCTGCAAAGGGGGTATGAGTGCGTGCCCCTTTGCTTGTTTATATACCACATAACCGTGGTGTTGTCCGTCTTTATCAGTAGTTGTCCCGGATGAAGTAAGCCCTTGAAGGCTGTCAGGGCATTTTGAACAGCTAACATCTCTTTTTGGTTGATATGCAGATGCATTTGTTTTGGGGTCCATATGCCCTGAATGCATCTTCCCACAAGGTGGGCCGGCCCCCCATGCATAATCTGATGCATCTGTTGTTAAGGTTTGGCTGGCAGGGGGTACAGTGAAGGCACATCCCATGTTTTGGTGACATGCCTTTGCCCACCATAGAAACTCCTGTTGCAGGGAGGGAATGAGAGGAATCATTGTTTCCAGAATGTGACAATGTTGACTCCATAAACTTTTTAGGTACCATTGAAGTTTCCTCATATGCAGTCTTGCATATGGAATCAGTAGGATGCAGGATGCCATGAACCTCAAAGCCTGCAGAGTTTATCTTGCAGATAACTGGGTTTTTGTTGCCATAAGTTTGAAGTAAGTAGTCAGTTGCCTTTGTCTGGCGTGAGGAAAGCCATCTGGTCAGTTGTATTCAAGCTTGCACCCAGGAATGTTATCTTTTGAGAGGGTACCAGTTGTGATTTCTTTTTGTTTATTGTGTACCCTAGGCATGTTAGAAGCCTTTACACAAACGTCAGGTGCTGAAGAAGAATGTCCTTGCTCCCTGCTTGAATGAGACAGTCGTCCAAGTAAGGATATATTTGTATACTTCTTTGTCTGCAAAAAGCAATTGCCGGTGCCAGGCACTTTGTAAAGACCCTGGACGCAGTAGATAAGCCAAAGGGCAGTGCAGAGAATTGGTTATGCATTAAGCCAGCCTTGAAACGGAGGAATCTTCTGCACGATTCCCTTATTGGGACATGCAGGTATGCCTCTTTTAGGTCTAATGTCACCAGCCAAGCATTCTTGCCCAGCATGGGCAGAAGCTACTGCAAAGTTAGCATTTTGAATTTTGGAATGTCCAGGAATGTGTTCAAAATTGATAAATCCAGTATTCGCCTCCAGGCCTTGTCCTTTCTGGGTACCAAGAACAGTCTTGAGTAAAAACCTTGTCCTTTTTCCTGTTCTGGTACTGGCTGAATAGCCCCCATATCCATGAGGGACATAACCTGTTTCTGTGCCTCTGCCTATTGATTTTTTGGCAGATCCGGCCAATCGTTTGCCATTGGCAGAGTATGGAAATGTAATCTGTATCCCTGTGATATTATGTTTAGCACCCACTTGTCCAGGGTTATTAACTGCGAATTTTGAGCAAAAGGTGCTAATTTTCCCCCTAAGGGTGCTGCCAAAAGTTAAGTGCTTGGTGATGGCAGAGGGAAGTCACTGGGACTGTTTTCTGTAGGGTTGCGCTTTATCTCCTCCACATTTGGAGGTAGAAGCACTACACTGCTTTGACCTGTATGAATCTTGTGGCTGGTATCTAGAACTTTTAGGGCGTCTGGATTTACCCCTTTGAGCTCTGTCGGACACAGGAAAAGACCAATTTTTTGTAGGCCAGTGTCTACTGAATCTTGGTGGCTGCACTTGTAAGAAGTCTTTTACAGTTTGCATAGACTTAGCTTTGTCTTCCATTTTCTTTAAAACCTCTTCTGCCTTAATACCAAACAGAGTATCATGCTGTAAAGGTGCATCCAGTAATTTAGCTTTAACATGATCAGGCAAATTTTGCTCTTTTAGCCAGGCATGCCTCCTAATCACAGATCCAGTAACTGCGGCCCTGCAAGAGGCCTCTAAGGAATCAAAACCACATTGCAAAGTATGCTTTCCAACTTGTTCAGTTGCATGCAATAATTCCTGCAATTCTTTATTTTCTGCACATTCAGAAATCAACATCATTTTCTGTTTCAGCAATCCCATAACATTTTGTTGATACATGAGCATATGAAACTGGCAGTTTAAGGCCCTAATTTCCAAGATTGCAGATGTATAAACTTTCTTTCCCCATCTATCCAGTGCCCTTGAATCTCTGTCAGAGGGGGTAGGATTTTTTGCTGTTGAGGCCTTAACTCCCTTTGGACCCTGTGAAATAGTTTCAGGGTCAGCAGCAGGGTTTCTAAATAAAAATTTGTGTGAGTCAGGGACCCTGTAATATCTATCAGGCTTGCTGGGAGCCGGAGGTAAGGAGTCAAGCTTGACTCCGAAAACACAATATCCACAATGTCTAAAACAGGAGGTATGGCTAAATTCCTGTGCTGAGGGAGAAGAAGGAAATCCCTGAGCCTCTTTTTTGATTCTGAGATATCTTGACTCTCCCAGTGAAAATGCTCCCTCAAAATGAATAATCCTCAGAGGAGGTGATGCAGATGGGATAGATTCCTCTACATCAGAATCCTCATAGGGAGGTATAAATAATTCCTGATCAGAAGAGGAACCAGAAGAAATAGAAACCTGATCTGAAGATTCATAATCAGTGTCTTGCCTAGGCCTCTTATCAGGAGGGGGTTGGGAACCCCTGATCAAGGTAATTAGGTCTTCAGCCATTTTGATCATCTGTTTTTTAGGCATAGTGGCCTGTGCACGTGGCTCATGCATTGTTTTTTTAGCTTTTGAAGTTGCTTTTGTCTTTGATTTTGAAGCTGGTGTTGGTTTTATATAAAAATGCTGTGGCCTGAATACACCCTCAGAAGCCGGTGCCTGCTCAGCGGCTCCGGACCCATCCCAGGGAGAGACATCCACGGGTACAATACTTTGAGAACCTCGCGGCATGCCAGACTCCACTTGGGTCTCGGTAGAGGCCTGCGACTCGAATGCAACGGGTATCAGGGGCTGCCAAAGTGCCTGAATACCGGCGAACCGGCGACTGGCTTAGGAGAAGCTTCGTCGTCTGTTTTGGATCTCGACTGTCTGTCTGTGCCCTTTTCTTTGTGTTTTTTGTGAACTCCAGTAGTCGGATTGCTATCCGACGACATTTCAGGATAGTTAAATCTGTTTCCAAAATATTCTGAAGCAAAGACATACCGATGCTTAATAGTGAGTTGGTTAAATCTAGCACAAAACCGACAGCTAGGCACGTTATGATCAGGGCCTAGGCAAGGAATACAGTATAAATAGAAATCCTTATGAGGTATTTGCTTCCCACAAGTAATGCAATTATTAACTTTTACTGACATCGGTATGGAGCAAGAAAAAGTTTCCCCAACAGGGTACTTAGCTTTAGTGAAGACTTCGGTTCTGAAACTCAAATTTGAAAATTTCAGGAGTTGGCTGACCGGCACTTGCGAACTGCTTCTGCTTCGGGCACCACACGGCAAGAAAGACGAAAGAAAATGGCGTCGGCTGCCTGTTTTATACCCCTGACGACCTGACGTCATGGAAGAGGAGACAGCAACCGACGCAGGACCCAAGACTTTGGAATTCAGGCCGACTAGGGGCAACCTGCCAGCAGATTACCCAAATGTAATGACTGCAACAGTGAAACACATAGAACATCTGTACTATGTTCTTCGTGTTTCACTGTTCCAGTCATCACACTTGGGTTGATTCCCAAATCTGAGGAAGGGTGAAGGCAGTCAAAAAGTGTTAGGGCTGGGTAGTAGGCCTTGCAAGACTGCTGTAGCAAATCCAGCCCTGGATTTGGAAAAGATAGTTAAGTGGTAATGCTTGGTGAAGGTGTGTACAGAACTCCAGGTTGCAGCTTACAGAATGTCCCTGGGTAGGGACTCCCCTGAGAAATGCTGTAGATTTGTAGCCCTAGTGGAATGAGTTCTGACCCAGTGAGGGGTTGGTTTTCCATAGTGCTTGTAGCAGAAATGGATGCAGTGTGCTATCCATTTGGAGATGGTTTGCTTTGAAATGGCATTGCCCTCTGCCCCTGTAGCAAAGCTGACTAGCAACTGGTCAGATTTTTTGAACGGTTTAGTCCTGTCAAGGCAGAACCTAAGCTGTCTGCACACGTCCAACGAGTGCAGGATCCTTTCCCCTTTACTCTAAGGATTAGGAAAAAATGTTGGTAAATGGATGGATTGCTTTAAAGCCACACTGGATACCACCTTGGGCATAAATGATGGGTTAGTCCTGAAGAAACCCTGTCCGCATGGAAGACAATGAAGGTTTCCACAGCCACAAGGGCCTGTAACTCAGACACTCTTCTTGCTGAAGTGATGGCTAGAAGTAAGGCTGTTTTCCAAGAGAAGAATTTTAACTCTGCTGTAGCAGCAGGCTCAAAAGGGGGAAGTGTGAACTTCTCTAGTACAAAGTTAAGGTTCCAGGCAGGAGTGTGAGCTCTCCTTGAGGGTCTTAAATTGTTAGCTCCCCTCAAGAACTGTTTGACCAGAGGGTGAGACAAGACGGGTGGCTCTGTATTGTAATGAGCTGAGATGGCAGAGGCATGAATATTAATGGATGAGAAGGATAGGTCTTTGTGGAGCAGTTCTTCTAGATAATCTAGGATTTGAGGTAAAATGGGCACAGCTGTGTCCTTTCCCGGAGACTGGCTCCAAGAACAGTATCTTTTCTACTTTTCTGAATAGGATTTCCCAGTACTCAAGGATGACATCCAGCACCTATTTGCTGAGGGTTGCTGGTGATGTACTCAGGGAATAAGCCAGGCTACTAGGTTCAGGGTTTGCAGCTGAGGATGCAAAATCTGGCCCTCCTGCTGGGACAGCAGAGAGGGGTCTGATGCAGGTGCCAGAGTGGCACTGTTGTCAGACTATGTAAAAGTGGGTACCAGTGCTGGAATGGCCAGTCTGGTGCAATAAGGATTGTCTTTGGCCTGTCCTGTTTAATCTTGAGTAGTACTTTTGAGAGGAGGAGCAGAGGGGGAAAGGCACAGATTGAGAGGTTTTCCCATGTAAAGGATAGGGCATCCACTTTCCATGCTTGGCTGTGGGGAGTTCTGGTGCACAATTTGCTCAATTGATGGTTCTGGGGGGTGTCCTCCACCTGTGGAGTAGACGCTTGAATGAATTGGGTTCCAGTTTCCACTCGTGTGGGTCCATTAGATTTCTGATTAAGTCATCTGCCAGTGAATTTTGTTTGCTTGACAGAAATTTAGCTTGCAGGTGCACTTGGTTGCTCAAGGCTGTGTTCCACAGAGCCATGGCTAACCTGCAGAGTGGGTAGGAATGAGTTCCCCCCTGCTTGTTTATGTACCACATGACTGTGGTGTTGGTCTGTCTTTATCAAGAGTTGTCCTGGAAGGATAAGATATTTGAAAGCTGTCAGAGCATTCTGTACAGCTAACATTTCTTTGTGTTTGATATGCAGGTGTATTTGTCCTGGGCTCCATTTGCCTTGAATGCATTTACCTGCCATATGAGCCCCCCATGCATAGTCTGATGCGTCTGTTGTCAGGGTTTGGGCGGCGGTGGGGTTGAGTGAAAGGGAGTCCCTTGTTGTGGTTGCAGGCCTCTTCCCACCAAAGGAATTCTGTCCTTAGGCAAGGAATGTTCGGAATCACTATTTCCAGGTCCTGAGAATGTTGACACCAGAGACGTTTTAAGTACCATTGAAGTTTCGTCATATGCAGTCTTGCATATGGAATTAGGAGAATGCATGAGGCCATGAACCCTAGGGCTTGCAGTATTTTTCTTGCAGATAGCTGGGTTTGGGTGGCCAGTAGCTTGAAGTAATTTGTCAAATAAACCTGCTTCTCTGGAGTGAAGTATGCCACCTGGGAAGTTGTGTTCAAGCTTGCTCCCAGGAATACAGTTTCTTGGCTGGGTACCAGATGTGATTTATTTTCCTTGATGGTATACCCCAGAGAAGCTAGGAGTCTCTTTACAAATGTCAGGTACTGAAGTAGCAATTCCCTACTGTCCACCTGAATCAGGCAATCATCCAAGTATGGGTAAATTTGAATGTTTCTCTGCCTGCAGTATGCAATGGCTGGAGCCAGGCAATGTGTGAATATCCTGGGTGCAGTAGATAAGCCAAAGGGAAATGCAGAGAACTGATAGTGCATACAGCCTGCCCTGAAACGTAGATATTTCCTGAAAGATTACCTTATGGGGATGTGCAGATAAGCTTCTTTTAATTCTAGGGTGACCAGCCAGGAGTCCTTGGCTAGCATAGGCATCAGCTGTTGGAGTGTAAGCATTTTGAACTTTGGTACCACCAGGACGGTGTTGAGAATTGACAGATCCAGGATAGGGCGCCAAGAGTTTTCTTTTCTGGGCATCAGAAACAGCCTGGAGTATAAACCCTGTCCCCTTTGCTCTGTTGGAACAGGTTGAAAAAGTACTTGCTTTTGGGCCTCTGCCCGCTGATTTGGGGGAAGGTCTGGCAACCCCAAGCGAATTGCCAGACCTTTCCCCACTGGTATGGGGGAAGGTCTGGCAATTCGCTTGGAATTGGCATTGAATGAAAGTAGAATCTGTATCCCTGGGATACAATGTTTAAGACCCAATGGGCCTGGATAATGTATTCCCAGTTTTTTGCATGCAGGGCGAGTTTTCCTCCTAGGGGTGCAAGTACTTGGGCATGGCTGGGAAGGATGCAGGAGAAGTCATTGTGAACTTTTTCCATAAGAGGGCGGCTTACCACTCTCTGTTTCTGAGGTGGGAGCACTCCATTGTTTAGATCTGTGCGTACCCTGAGACTGTAATCTTTGTGGTCTATTGCCCCTGGGTTTGGACTGAGAAGGCCTGGGAGGGACTGGAAAGGACCAGTTCTTCGAAGGCCAATGCCTTATGAATCTGGGTGGCTGTACCTGTAAGAAATCTTTAACAGTTTGCATAGATTTAGCTTTTTCCTCCGTCTTTTTAAGAACTTCTTCTGCTTTTGTGCCAAACAAACATTCTTGATTTAATGGAGCTTCCAGTAATTTTGCTTTGACATGGTCTGGCAAGATTTGTTCCTTCAGCCAAGCATGCTTTCTTAGAACAGACCCAGTGACAGCAGCCCAGCAAAATGCTTCTAAGGCATCAAAACCACACTGCAAGGTATGTTTACCAACTTGGTTAGGAGAATGCATTAACTCTTGTAAATCTTTATTTTCTGCACAATCAGGAATCAACAACATTTTTTGTTTAATTAGTTCCATAATATGCTGCTGGTACTTCAACATGTGAAACTGGCAATTTAAAGCCCCGATGGCAAGAGTTGCCGAGGTATATACCTTCTTACCCCATCTGTCTAAAGCCCTAGAATCCCTACCCGAAGTAGTAGCCTTAATACCTTTAGATCCCTGGGAAATGGTCTCTGGATCCGCAATAGGATTTTTAAAGAGAAATTTGTGAGTCTGATACTCTGTAGTACCTGTCAGGCTTTCTAGGAGCTGGAGGTAAAGTATCAGGGATAAGACTTGATTCCATGAAGACATCATCTACAATATCCAGGACAGGGGGTATAGCTAGAGGCCTGTGCTGAAGCAAGTCTAAAATTCCCTGAGTCTCTTTTTTGACTGAGGGTAGTCCTGGCATTCCCAGCGGAAATGCTCTCTTAGGGTATGTAAGGTTTCATTGAAAGAAAAGTCCTCTGGAGGGGAGGCAGAGGGAATGGAATCTTCTGCATCTGAATCCTCATAGGTGGATAAGGGTATGTCCTGGTAATCAGAGGGGTCAGAGTCATCGGTCTCATGGTCGTAGAATCAGAAGGAAAATCAATTCTTTGTCTTTTAGAGGGGGAAGGCTGGCTTCCCCTAATTAAAGTAATAAGGTATTCAGCCATTCTAAGCATTTGTTTCTGAGGCATGGGAGCTTGAGAATGCGCTTTGGTCGTTGCTCTCCTAGGTGTAGTGTGAATTCTGGGCCTGAGAAATTTGGTAGTTTTAGTCAAAAACGAAGTAGTCGATTTAATACGAACATCAGAATGCCTGAATACACCCTCAGAAGTCGGTGCCTGTGGCTCTTGACCCATCCAAGGTAGAGACATCCACAAGTTCCAGAGTCGAAGAAGCATCTTGCGGCATACCGGACTCCGAATGGGTCTCAGTAGAGGCCTGCGAATCTGCAGAAGTGAGTACCAGAGGCTGCAAAAGTGCCTCACTGAGTACCGGCGGACTGGCGACTAGCTTAATGGAAGCATCATCGGCAGTTTTGGACCTATGCGGTCTGTCTCTGTCTTTATCCTTACATTTTTTCAGAAGATCGGTAGTCGGCTGGCTTACTGAAGCCATTTCAAAATATGGAGAACAAGAGCGAAAGAATTTAGTGACAAAAATAGCCGGGTGTTGAACAAGGCACAAAACTGACAGAGAAGAACGTCGTGGTCTGGGCCTAAACAGGTGACGCAGTAAGAATGAAAATCTCTGTGAGATATTTGCTTTCCACAGGCAAGACAACTGTTAACTTTTTCTGACATCAGTTAGAGCAGGAAAAAAGTATCCCCAATGGGCTACTTAGCTTTAGAAGACTTCAAGTTTGAAACTCGAAAAACGAAAATTTCAGGTAGCGGCTGACCGGCACTTGCGAACTGCTTCTGCTTCAGGCTCCCACACGGCAAGAAAAAGCTGATGTAATAGCATCAGCTGCATGTTTTATACCTCTGACAACCTCACATCATGGAAGTGGCAACAGCATCCGACTCAGAAATCCCAAGACTCTGGTATTCGGGCAGACTGAGGGCGACCTGCAGGCAGATAACCCAGGTGTGATGACTGCAACAGTGAAACACGAAGAAAATCAACTGCTGCCTGAGCAAGAAGGAAGACACTACAGTGACCTTGTGGGATTCCTTCTGAATCTTAAGAACTACCCCAGATATCAGTGGACAGGATGGAAAAGCATACAGAAACACATTCCTGTCCAATGATAGGGACAAGCAGCTCAGATTCTGTCTTTCAGGACTTCTTGCGTGGAGTGCTGGGCCAGAATCTTACCAGCTGATTGTTCAGAGTGGAGGACCTCCTCACAGAAAGATCAGATCTTAGAAGACACTGTGATCTTTTAGTTATGTACTTACCATAACTTCGGATGTATGGGATCCATCTCGCCTACATTCATGACAGATGGGTTCGGAGCCGATCCATTGGCTCCGACTCGGCAACTAATACACTAGCACGAAGTCTCTCATTGGCTGGGCTACTCCCTATCCCAGGATGCACTACACCTGCTTCCCCAGATCTTGTTTGTTCACTTTCATACACCCATGCAAACACAGAAAAACTAGTAGTCACAATAACCAACTAAAGTTCTTCAAGAAAGAACGTCAAGAAAAGAGGGACTACAGTTCCTCTAAATCCAAATGGAAGGGGGAAGGAGGGTGGGTACTAATGAATGTAGGCGAGATGGATCCCATACATCCGAAGTTATGGTAAGTACATAACTAAAAGATGTAATGGGATCCTATCTCGCCTACATTCATGACAGATGGGACAGCGTCCCTAGCACCTACATCCCGGGTGGCTCATTGGAAAACACTCCTGAGAACTGTGGAACCAAAGGAAGCTCTGCCTCGAGAAACCACATCCAATTTGTAATGAGAAATGAAAGTGTGCGGAGAAGTCCAGGTTGCTGCAGCACAAATATCATCTATTGATAACTTGGAGTGAAAAACTACGGAAGTAGCCATTGCTCTGGTAGAATGAGCCTTGACTGGAAAGGGGAGGTCTTTGTTAGCTTGTGAATAAATAAACATGATACAATCTTTAATCCATTTAGATATGGAGGTTTTTGTTACTGGTTGACCCAATTTGTTCGCTGCAAAGGAAACAAACAATTGATTAGATTTCCGCGTTTGAGCAGTTCTACTCAAATAAAAACCCAGTTGTCTATGTACGTCCAATTGATGCAAAGTATATTCTGCGTTATTAGAGAATTCTGGGAAAAAGACAGGGAGTTCTATAGATTGTTGTATACAGAAAGAGGAGGCCACTTTTGGTATAAAAGCAGGGTTTAATTTCAATGAAACTCTATGCTTGTGAAAAATCAAATAGGGAGGATCAGAACAAAGAGCTTGAAGTTCTGAAACTCGCCTGGCAGACGTTACGGCTACTAAAAAGGCCGTTTTCCAAGACAGAAATTTTAGATCACAGGTAGCAGCTGGTTCGAAAGGACGGGCAGTTAGGGCAGCAAGAACCATATTCAAATCCCACGGGGGGACAGGATGAGATAAAGGAGGCCTCAGGAGCCAAGCCCCTTTAAGGAAAGCCTTACAAAGTTTGTGAGACATCAATGAAGGTTCAAATGAAGCATGAAAATTAGAAATGGCTGCTAGCTGAACCTTAATGGTAGAAACTGAAGAGCCCGACTGAAAAAGGGAGGCCAGAAAATTCAGAACCTCCGAAACTGGTGCAGTGAGAGGATCTATACCCCGTTCTTGAGCCCAGAAAGCAAACCTTTTCCATTTACTGGAATAAAGTTTGATGGTGGAAGGTTTATGAGAAGAAGACAGTATGTGGACCACGTCCGGAGAAAGAGCAGTGTCTCGGACTAATGATGGAAGTGGAGTAACCATGCTGCCAACTTCAGGGACCTGAGAGACGGATGAAGCCGTCCTGACTGATGAGTCAACAGGTCTGGCACCGGATCCAGAAACCATGGACCATCTATCGCATGCCTCTGTAGGAAAGGAAACCAAACTTGACGAGGCCAGTGCGGGGCAATCAAAATCATCTCGCTCTCCATGTAAATGGCCTTCTGTATCACCCTCGGTAAGGGGAACGGAGGAAGGCGTAGAGAAGACCGGGGGGCCAAATGTGAGTCAGAGCGTCCCTGGGAGTCTGTCCCTGAGAAGGGAACAGTGTGAAGAACTCTCTGCATTTCACATTGTGAGGGCTGGCAAACAGGTCGCAGCAAGGATGACCCCATCTGTGGAAAATTTTCGCAGCTATACCCTGGTTGAGGGACCATTCGTGGGGTAAAAGAATGGTCCTGCTTAATCTGTCCGCAATCACATTGGAATTCCCCGGTATGTGCGTTGCCATCAGAAAGCGGTTGGTAGCTACCGCCCAGTGCCAAAGTCTCATGGCTTCTCTGCAAAGTGGGTAAGACCTGGTTCCACCTTGCTTGTTTATGTACCATACCACCGACATGTTGTCGGATAGGATAGCAATCAGGCCCTGTGGGAGAGCGTGATGGAGAGCTTGGAGTACCAATAGTACCGCTCTCATCTCCAGGACATTGATATGCAAATGCGTTTCCTGGATCTGCCATGTGCCTTGGACCAACCTGTCCAGGTAATGACCCCCCCACCCTACCTGGGAGGCGTCCGTAGTCACAGTGGCAACGGGACGTTGTGGTATAAAGGGTCGCCCCTGGTCGAGATTTGATTGGAGAAGCCACCAATGCAGATCTCGACGGCAACTTTCCGTGATTATGATTAAGTGGTTCAAGGGAAGTTCCTGATAAGACCATTGAACCGACAGTAGCCATTGTAAAATTCGCATATGAAGCCTGGCCAAGGGAACCAGAAGTATGGTCGACGCCATCGAGCCCAACAGTTGTAGGATCCGATGGGCCGGAGCTCTTTGTAGGGGGAGACAGGATTTGACTTGATCCTGTAACACCTGAATTCTTGCTGCCGGTAAATAGGCGCGCATTCTTTTGTGTCTAAGTCTGCCTATGAAAGTAATACGCTGAGATGGCTGTAGTACAGATTTTTGCAAATTGAACGTGATCCCCAAGAAACGCCCAAGGTGAACGTGGCTCTGAGCTTGGAGTAGTAGATGCTCGGAGGTGGCAGTAAGGAGCCAGTCGTCTAGATAAGGAAACACCTGGAATCCCAGACTTCTCAGGTGAGCAGTTACCACTGCCAGACACTTGGTGAACACCCTGGGGGCTGTGGTGAGACCAAAGGGCAGTGCTCGGAATTGAAAATGACTGACTCCGAGGCGGAAGCGTAAATGTCTCCTGGACTCTTGAGCTATGGGAATGTGATAGTAAGCGTCCTGGAGATCTATGGAGCACATCCATGCATCTTTTTCCAGCAAAGGAAGAATAGATTGAAGAGTGACCATTCGGAATTTGGACTTCTATACGAAACGATTCAATGAACTGAGGTCCAAAATGGGCCTGAAGTCCCCTGTCTTTTTTGGTACCAAAAATAATTTTGAGTAAGTTCCTGATCCGATCTGGTCGATGGGGACAGGCTGGATGGCTCTTTTTTCTAGCAGCTTTGAAACCTCTAATGCTGCCTGATCCCGCTGACTGGGTGGTACGTCCAGGATTTCCCTTAAAGAAAGGGGGGGTTTGTTGAAAGGGATGATATATCCTCCGGTAATGATGCGAAGCACCCACTGATCGCTTGTTATGGATTCCCAAGCTTGAGGGTGCGCCAGCGACCCCGACTGGCTCCGGAGATGCACAGTCGGGCAACAACTCAGGAACGCTGGTTGTATGAAGAACCACGAAAGGAATCGCGGTCTCCAGAGTTACGGGGGCCTCTGCCACCTCTGGGGCGGCGTCTTCCAAAATCCCCCCCCCCCTGCCTCTGGAGGGGGAATCACCAGGTGGAGTAGGGAAAGACTTCTGAGACTTTTTAAACCACATTTTCCCTCCTCTCCCAGCCTTGGGGTAAGGCCTAGAAGGAGCGGAAAATCGGGCCCCAATGGCAGTCAAAGTCTTTCCCTCCTGCTCGCACCTAGTTAGTGTGTCCTTCACCTTGGGTCCAAACAAGGATGACCCATCAAAGGGGTCGTGAAGGAAGACTTGAAAGCCTCCGTGAACGAACACAAGCGTAACCAGGCTTGTCTCCTGAGGGCAACGCCTGTTCCCGCTGCTCTACTCGCCCCTTCGGCCGCATATGAGATGAGCCTCATGGACGAATTAACAATAGAAAAGAGGGTAGTCATCTGTGCGCCAACAGTCGGAGCCAGCGCCTCAGGTAGATTACCAAGAAGAGAGTCATTTAGCTCTTTGAGAAGATCCCTTTGGAGCCTCGTAAAATGACATAAGTAGTTCAGCGACCGTAAGGAAAAGGCCGCTGAGGACAGGGTACGCTTCCGCACCTATCCATACCCCTAGAATCCTTATTAGGAGGATGAATAGACGCCGAAGCCCCTGCCACGTCCTCCTTTGTGGCAGAAGCCACCACCAAAGCATCTACCGCACACCCTTTGTGAGAAACTCCTTCTGGGGGGCTGACAAAATTTATTGGGCCTCGCAGGCACCGGTTCCACAGAATCAGGGTGTTCCCACCCTTGAGAAACCAAATCAAGGAGTTCATCAAGGGCGGAGACACCCAGGAGGCGGAAGGCTGGGCCCCAAAGGCCTTGAGGAAGACTGACTCCTCAGCTGAAGGGGTTTTGGCTTGCCAGTCACCTCTCTGTCTCAGAATCTCCAAGATATCTGAGAAGGAGATATCATCCAAAGATGATTTGGGGACCCTTCTGCGTCATCGAGGTCAGTATCCGATGTAATAGACTCATCTTGGGAGTCTACGTTTCCTCTTACACAATTTCTTCCGTGGGGTTCGTCCGGCCGTTTCGGACGGACCACCGGAAGAAGGAACCCCGATGGGGTATCCTCAGGCCCTGGGGCCCGCTGCGGGCTGCAACACAACAGAGGCACCAGTCTCCAAATCTAGGGACGGTGAGGTAGAATCTTGTTGAGCGGCAAGGGCATGGCCAGCGCTCCTCATGGCCTCAAAGGCCGGACCTCCAGAATCCAAGGAGGTCACTGGTCTAGAGGCCACGATGGCACTGGGAATTCCAGCAGCCGATGCTCCGAGAGGAAGACTAGGCACCGAAGCACCCAATCCCAGAGTATTCCCCTCGGGCCCGGCTGAAGAGGTCGCAGTACCAAACCCTGAACCGGAGGACAGGGTAGGAAGCACAGTCGGAGCCGAGAGGCCTGTAAGGGGTCTCTGCTCCGACCGTATGGCTCCACATTGCTCCACCACCACCGGCTCCAACGGCTCCGACGAGGTTGGAGGAGGAATTAAATGTGTTGGAGGGGGGATCGGCTCCGAAGCAAACTGTGCTGGAGCCGAGACCATTTTAGTAAACACTGGAGATTGGAATAGCCTCTGTAAAACCCTATCCAGGTCCGAATCTGATAGTCTCGAGGATTTAGAGGAGGTAGACACTCGAGAAGACTTTCCTCTCGGCTCAGAGAGAGAAGGGGACCGGCTCCGAAACGGCTCCAATACTGTCGGCGCCGACTCCACTACAGCATGGACCACCATCGGCACCGAAGGAGCCTTCTTCGGAGCCGAGTGGGAAGAGTCTGAGCTGCACACTTCCACCGGCTCCGAAGCCATTGGAACCGATGGAGGTGATTCACCTCTCGATACTCCAACTTGCGGCTCCGAAAGCAATGGAGCCGAAGTAGGAGGTACCGAGGCAGACCTTGCCCTCGGCCCCGAAGTCAGTGGAGCCGAGGAAGAAGAGGTCAATTTAGTCTTTTTAGAAGTCGGCTCCGACGGACTTGTCGGTGCAGACGATCTTTTCTTTTTGGAAGCAACAGGAGGATTTAAGGCTTCCTCAAACTAAGGTTTTATAAGCCCTTTCAGTATCAACTTATTCTTGCGTTCTTGAAGAACTCTAGCAGAAAAAGCATGACATACGCTACAAGTCTCTTGCAGATGTTTCGGCCCCAAACAATAAACGCAGACTGAATGACTGTCTGTGATGGACATTTTATAACTGCACCGAGTGCATTTTTTAAAACCTGACTTGTGTTCCTTAGACATAGTACAGGCCCTTCAACAAGTATGACTTTACCACAATAAGTAAGCACTATAACAGAATTGCGCCAACTGACAAGCGCGAGACACACTGGCGCGAGTACTTAAGAAAAAAAGTTTACCTCAGAAACAAACAGACAAAACCAATCCAACGGCCCAAAGCCCTCTAATTTAAACGGGCTTGGCCCGAAAACAATTAACCACAAAAGGAAATAAAGGCTAAATAGCACACAACGGTAGGGCAAAGGCCCTCTAACTTAAACGGGCCTTGCCCGACTGAAAAAATAAGTACCAGAAGACACTCAAGCACTCAAAAGTAGCAAATAGTAGAGAATGATAAGGAATAGCTGTTAAAACAGCTGTTTGGTTAATATATGACAAAAAACCCCAAGGTCAAAGACCAATAAAGGTAAAAGAACCACTTAGCTCCAGCCAAGTCGAGACCACGTCCAGCTTGTAAAGCGGCAAACGAGATCTGGGGAAGCAGGTGTAGTGCATCCTGGGATAGGGAGTAGCCCAGCCAATGAGAGACTTCGTGCTAGTGTATTAGTTGCCGAGTCGGAGCCGATGGATCGGCTCCGAACCCATCTGTCATGAATGTAGGCGAGATAGGATCCCATTACATCCATCTACTGCTGCAGCCCTCCCAACACACACATACACACTAAAACCCACAACATTTAAAAAATGACATTGTGCCCACCTGATTTGCCAGTATTGATGATCCACCAAAGCTATACTTATTGTTGTCCAATCTCCCACTGCTTAGAACCCAAAAATGATAAAACAGTACTGGGTGCTTTTTTTGTTTGTCAGAAAAAAACAGTTCAACTTTATATGCTACAATCCCACAAAGTCAATCCACTACTGACCCATTAACCCTAAGCTACTGTCTCATTCTTACTCCCTGGAACTGCATTACCTTGGATGACTAATTTTATTTCCTAGGCAAAAGACACAAATTGAAAGACGAAGTGAAAATTCATACAGTTGAGAAGTATGATTCAATACAACACTCTCTGTCAGGAAAGCCACAATTTAATGAAAGTGTACTTTTAATGTACGATATTTTTGTGAGCTAACTTATGTGTGTTCATTAGGTAAATTGATCATCATTAGCCTCTTTGTGCATGTGTCTCTCTTTGTCTCTCTGTCATGCACACACACACACACACACACAGACACACACACACACACACACACACACACACACACACACACACACACACACACACACACACACACACACACACACACTCTTCTACTTTCACATACACAAACATTCTGCTTTCATGCATGTACTCACTCATGTACTCACTCATTCACTCACTCCATACTTGCCTATTAACACAGGTAAGTGCTGTCCTTTTCAAAGGCAATGATGGCAAATCCATACACGAGTCTCTCTTCAACGAGAACACACACACACTGATTCTTTGCCACAAAATAACGGCGGGAGCACACAGATCCTTCTTTGGTGCAAAAAAATCAAAACTGGAATGGTGCTTTGGTGCATGCACACACAGACAGAGTTATAGGTCACGGCCGTGAAAAACACAAAACAAAAACTGTTTTGGAGCATGCGTATACTGATGTTGCAGTTAGAGGTCGGGGGCCGCATGGAAGAGGTCTGAGGGCCGCAGGCTGGACATGTCTACTTTAATCCCTTTAGGCCCTTGAGAAATTACCTCAGGGTCAGCAGTAGGGTTTTTAAAAAGAAATTTGTGTGAGTCAGGGACTCTATAGTACCTGTCTGGCTTTCTGGGTGCAGGAGGGAGGTCGTCAGTTGTCAAGCTGGATTCCGTGAAAACATCCTCCACAACATCCAAGACTGGGGGGATGGCCAAGGGTCTGTGCTGTAGAAGATCTAGGAATTCCCTGAGTCTCTTTTTAGACTGACGGTTGTCTTGACTCTCCCATTGGAAATGCTGACTTAAGGTCTGCAGGGTTTCCCCAAAGGAAAAATCCTCTGGGGGAGAGGCTGAAGGAAAGAAATCCTCTGCATCAGAATCCTCATAAGTAGAGAGGAGTTGCATGTCTTCATATTCAGATGCATCAGAGTCATCTGATTCTTATTCAGACAAAACTACAGGGGACAGATCTCTTTCCCTTTTGGAGGGGGTAACTTGGCTTCCCCTGATCAGCATGATAAGGTCTTCCACCATTTTAAGCATTTGAGACTGAGGCAAGAAAGTAGGTGCCTGAGAGTGGGGCATTGGTTTCTTGGGTGTGGTTCGTACCCTGGGCCTTAGAAACTCAGTCGTTTTTGAAAGAACAGTAGTCGCAAAAGAAGACGTCGGTTTGTGTCAAGAATCGGTAGTGCGAAGGACTTCCTCAGAAGCCGGTGCCTGCTCAGCGGCTCCAGACCCATCCAAGGTAGAGATGACCGCATGATCCTTAGTCGAAGAAGAGTTTTGGGTTATACCAGACTCAGAAAGGGTCTCGGTAGCGGCCTGCAAATCCACAGAAGCGGGCATCAGGGGCTGCGAAAGCGCCTCACTAAGGACCAGAGAATTGACGACTAGCTTAACGAAAGCGTCATCGGTAGGTTTGGACCTGTGCAGTCTGTCTCTGTCTTTATATTTACGTTTTTTCGGAAGATCTGCTGTCTGATGGCTTACAGAAGCCATATCAGAATTCAAGGATTGTAAGCGAAAATATCTGGCTACAAATAGGGTCTGATGACAGACAGTTCTGGCGTTGAACAAAGCACAGAGCGACAATGGGGATGTCGCGGTCTGGGCCTAAACAAGTGACGCAGTAAGAATGGAGGTCTCGGTGTGGTATTTTCTTTCCACATGCGAGACAATTATTAACTTTTTCTGACATCGGTTAGTGCAAGAAAATAGGATACCCAACAGTATACTTAGCTTTAGAAGACTTCAACTTCAATTCGGTAGACAAAACTCAGGTAGTGACCGAATGGCACTCGTGCAAATTGCTTCTGCTTCGGGCTCCATGGCAAGAAAGACTGATGTAATGGCATCGGCTGCCTTACTTTATAGTACTAATGACCTGATGTCAGTCCTGAAGCGACAGCAAATGACGCAGAAATACTAAGTCTCTGGTATTTGGGCCGGCCGAGGGCTACCCTGGCAGGGATAACCCAAATATGACAAAAAGGAGGTTAAACCAATAATTCCAACAAGAACGTAATTCAGCCACCAAGTTTATTAGAACAATCTGCACGACAGGCTCACCAATAAAGTACAGTTTTGTACCTACCATAAATGTAGATGTCCGAACTGGATAGCATCTGCAGTCATAACAAGTGGGTTGTCCTGTCGTCAGGCAGCCCTGCAGTCGGCCGGATTCCAAAGTCCGGGTCCGGCTTCGGCTGATGTCGCACTCCACCCGACGTCATCTCTGTTGGCCTTCGGGTATAAAAGCATCAGCCGACGCCATTTTCCTCAGTGTTTCTTGCCCCAGATGCCAGTAGCCCTCCTGCAGGCTAAAATTTGGATAGATGCCAATGTTTCCAAATAGATAGAGGTGAACACAACAATAAGCATATATGTACATATATACAAACAAATACACCATAAAAGACTCCCCCCCAAGAGCTAGCTATTAGGAGGGTAAACACCCTAGGAGTACCACAGAGGGGAAGGAGGGAGGGTAATCCTGACTGCAGATGCTATCCAGTTCGGACATCTACATTTATGGTAGGTACAAAACTGTACTATGTCCTTCATGGATGCATCTGCAGTCATAACAAAGTACCATAGCCAACTAGGGGAGGAGGATAAAGGTAGATTATGGTGTGTTTAGGATCCCTTGCAGTACAGCAGTGGCAAACCCTGCTCGGGATCTGGAATATAGAGGCAAATTATAATGCTTGGCAAATGTATGCACGGAGGTCCAAGTAGCCGCCTCAATAATGTCTTTGGTTGCCACTCCTCGTAAGAAGGCTGTGGTAGTGGCTGTTGCCCTTGTAGAATGAGGTCTTATGTTCTGTGGAATTGGTTTTCCATGGAAGGAGTAACAGAATCGTATGCAATTTCCTATCCATTTGGAGATTGTCTGTTTGGAAATAGCTTTTCCTTCCCTTCCTGTTGCATAGGCTACAAAAGTTGGTCAGTCTTTCTGCTATTTTTGTTCTGTCCAAGTAGTAGCGTAGCTGTCTATGTACATCCAAGGTATGCAGTATTCTTTCCCCTCTGTTTTGTGGGTTGGGAAAGAAGGTAGGTAGGTGGATTGCCTGGTTTAAAGACACTCTGGATACCACCTTGGGCATAAATGTAGGATTAGTCCTCATGGACACTCTATCTTGGTGGAAGATTAGGAAGGGTTGCACTGCCATTAAGGCCTGTAGTTCTGAAACCCTCCTTGCTGAAGTAATTGCCAGTAGGAAAGCAGTTTTCCATGACAGGTGCTGTAGGTCTGCTGTTGCTGCTGGTTCAAAGGGTGATAGTGTCAGCTTTTCTAGCACAAAGTTTAAATCCCAAGCTGGTAATGGTGGTTTCCTTGGAGGTTTTACATTCTTGATTCCTCTGAGGAACTGCCTGAGCAAAGGGTGCGAAAAAAGAGGTGGATCAAAGCTGTATTCTGCTGAAATAGCTGATGCATGTATCTTGATGGAGGAGTAGGACAGGCCTGAATGAAGAAGTTCGGCCAGATACTCCAGAATGTTAGGTATATCTATGTTTGACACATCTTTTCCTCTTTCCGTACTCCAAATGACAAACCTTTTCCATTTTCCAGCATAGTTCCTTCTTGTTGAAGGTCTGCGTGCTTCAAGAATAATGTCTTTAACTCTTTGGGAAAGTTCTGGGTTAGCTGCTGCTATGTGATGTTCCATGCAGTCAGTTGCAGCGTTTTAGGTTCGGATGTATGATGCTGTAGTTGTTCTGAGTTAACATCAAAGGCATCAGGGTATTGGCCACATATTGTTCGAGACATGCTCTTCAGTAGTGGGTACCAGTGTTGTCTTGGCCAGTTTGGAGCTATCAGGATTATCCTTGGACGTTCTTCCTTGATTTTTAGTAGTACCTTGTGTATCAAAGGAAGAGGTGGGAATGCATATGCTGTTAGGCCTTTCCAGTTGAAGGAGAGTGAGTCCACCTTCCATGCTAGTGGGTGGAATGTCCTTGTGCAGAATTTTTTGAGCTGGTGATTGAGAGGTGATGCGAATAGGTCTATCTGTGGCATTCCCCATTTCTTTGAGATGATCTTGAAGATGTCCGGGTGCAGCTTCCATTCGTGGGCATCCGAAGTGGTTCTGCTTAATATGTCTGCTAGCGTATTGTCTTTTCCCGGTACAAATATTGCCTGTAACTGAATGTTGTAGCTGAGTGCCAGGGTCCACAGCTCCAAGGTCATTCTGCATAGGGGGTATGGATGAGTGCCTCCCTGTTTGTTGATGTACCACATGACTGTGGTGTTGTCTGTCCTTATCATCAACTGGCCCTCTTTGAGAAATGGTTTGAACTTTTGGATTGCCAGTTTTACTGCCAGCATTTCTTTTAGATTGATGTGCAGATGAAGTTGATCCTGTGTCCACAATCCTTGCACGCATTTGTCCAGCATGTGTGCCCCCCATCCTAGATCTGAAGCGTCTGTTGTGATGGTCTGGCTTGGTTGACATCTGCGAAAGGGTAGGCCAGGGTTTGACTGGCATGCCTGAGCCCACCATAGGAACTCCTGTTTTAAGCATGGAATTAGTGGAATTTCTGTTTCTAGACTGTGTCTGTGCTGGGACCATAAATTCTTTAGGTACCACTGTATTTTCCTCATATGTAGTCTGGCAAATGGGACCAAGATTATGCATGATGCCATGAAGCCCAAGGCCTGCAGAACTTTTCTTGCTGTTAACTTGTTCAGTTTTGTTAGTGCCAAGAAATAAAGAGGAAGTTCTTTTTGTTTTTCTGTAGTCAGGAATGCCATTTGTTGTACTGTGTCCAATTCCGCCCAAGAATGTCCTTGTTTGGGATGGTATCAGCCTTGACTTTTGTAAATTGACTGTGTATCCCAGTCCTTGTAGCAAGTAAATGACCCTTTGTAAATCTGTTGTCAGCTTGCTTTTGTTGTCCCCTTGTAGCAGGCAGTCGTCCAGGTATGGGTAAATTTGAATTCCCTGAAGTCTGCAATGGGCGATTACTGATGCCAGGCATTTTGTGAATACTCTGGGCGCAGTAGATAAGCCAAAGGGCAATGCTGAGAATTGATAGTGCTCTGATCCTGCAAGAAATCTGAGGTATCTTCTGCAGATTGGTCGAATGGGGACGTGCAGGTATGCCTCCTTGAGATCTAGAGTTACCAGCCAAGACTCCTTGCCCAGCATGGGAAGAAGTTGCTGTAGGGTCAGCATTTTGAATTTTGGGACAATGATGTATGTATTTAAGGTGGACAGGTCGAGAATTGGTCTCCAATTTTTTTCCTTTCTTGGAACTAGGAAAAGTCTGGAATAGAACCCCTTTCCTTGTTCTGCTGTTGGCACTCTTTCCACAGCTCTCATGTTTGCTAACTCCATTATCTGGCGTAGACCCTCTATTTTTTGATTTGGAGGTAGATTTGGCATTCCTCTTTTGACTGGTAAAGTGTGGAAGTGAAACCGGTAACCTTGATCTATAGTTTGTAAAATCCACTTGTCTTTTGTTATGTAGTGCCAGTTCTTTGAAAATAAGGTTAATTTTCCGCCTAGAGGAGCTGCTATTTGTTCCCTGGTAGGCGGATTTAGGATTAAGTCACTGTGGTTGTGCTGATGTAGTGGCAGTGGCTGTGTCTGTGCCTCTGTTGTTACCTTGCCACTGTCGTCCTCTGTAGGCACCTCCTCTGGATTGGTTTCTGCCTCTGGAGCGTCTATTCCTGCCCCTTTGAAATTTTGTGGAGTCAGGAAAGGACCAATTTTGGCAGGCCAGTTCCTGCTAAACCTTGGGGTTGAACCTGCAAGAAATCTTTAACAGTTTGAACAGATTTTGCCTTTTCTTCCATTTTCTTCATAACCTGCTGGGCAGGTGTACCAAACAAACTTGTCTTGTCCATAGGAGCATCTAGCAACTTAGCTTTAACATGATCCGGTAAAGCTTGTTCCTTTAGCCATGCATGCCTTCTTATCACTGTGCCTGTCATGGCTGATCTAAATGAAGCCTCCAGTGCATCATAGCCACATTTTAAGGAATGGTTGCTAACCTGTTGTATGTTATTTACCATCTCTAATACATATTTCTTATCAAGAGATTCATCAGTGGTTAGTTTTTAGTTAACTGATCAAGCATAAACTCTTGGTATTGTATCATGTGAGACTGACAGTTTAAAGCTCTAGCTGAGAGAGTAGCTGAAGTGTAGACCTTTTTACCCCATCTGTCTAATGACCTTGCTTCCCTTTCAGAAGGAATAGGGTTTTCAGCTGTGGTCGCGGCTACTGCCTTGGGACCCTGGGATATAGTTTCTGGGTCTGCAAGTGGGGCCTTGTAAAGGTGGTGATGAGTATCTGGCACCCTGTAAAATCTGTCTGGTTTGGCAGGGCTGGGGTAAAGAATCTGGAGCGGAGCAAACATCATTGAAAGCATCATCCACCACAGAGAGAACAGGAGGTATAGCTAAGGGCCTGTGCTGAGGGAGGTGCAGAAAAGTTCTAAGTCTTTTTCTGGAGTCTGAAAAATCCTGTTGCTGCCATTGGAACTGTTCTCGCATGGCATGCAAGGTTTCCCCAAAGGAGAATTCTTCTGGTGGGGAAGCAGCTGGAATGGATTCTTCTGCATCAGAATCTTCAAAATTGGAGAATGGAGCCTCTGGCTGGTCAGTTATGTCTGATTCATCAGCAGAATCATCAGAAGACACTGGCTCAGGGGGCTCTGCCCTAGGTCTCTTCTCTGGGGGCTGAGAGGCCCTGTCTGGGTGAGATTGAGATCCTCTAATTAAAGAAATTAAATCTTCTGCCAAAGAAAGCATTTGAGAACTGGAAGAGGGCCTGGATGTGGGGGGTTTAACAGGCACTGTTTTAGTAGTCTTGGCTGCTTTAGCCCTGGCGAAGGCCTTAATGGACATGACTGCAGGAGGCCTAGCAGCACCACGTGCTGGGGTAGAGACATCCAAGGGGATGGTGTCTGATAAGTCAACCACCGTAGTGGGTAAAATTTCTGAGGTCGATTCAAGAGTTGTAGCAGGGGCCTCAGTTGTAAGAATAGGTTCAGCTGTATTTTGATCAGTTTTCGGTTTCAGCCGAAACCGAGACACTCGCTGTTTGCTTTACCGTGGTTTCGCCGAAACCGCTGACCACGAGTGTCGGTCTTTATCTTTGCGTTTTGGTAGATTGGGTAGTCGGAGGATCCGACGGCATAATGTACGCAAAATCAGAACCGAAAACTGTTCTGCAAACTCCGACCGACGCCTAAGCGTTCGTCGGTTGAAGGAGGCACAGGCCGAACAGGCTGCTACGTCGTGGGCTGGGCCTAAACAAGGCAGACAGTAAGAGTGGAAATCTTTATGAGGTATTTGTTTCCCACAGGTTAAACAATTGTTAACTTTTTCTGACATCGGCTGAGGCAAGAAAGAGTCCCCAACGGGGTACTTAGCTTTAGAAGTCTTCGAAGTAGTATTCGGTAGAAGTAATCTCTGGATCCGACCGACCGGCACTTGCGAACAGCTTCTGCTTCGGGCGCCACGCGGCAAGAAAGACTGAGGAAAATGGCGTCGGCTGATGCTTTTATACCCGAAGGCCAACAGAGATGACGTCGGGTGGAGTGCGACATCAGCCGAAGCCGGACCCGGACTTTGGAATCCGGCCGACTGCAGGGCTGCCTGACGACAGGACAACCCACTTGTTATGACTGCAGATGCATCCATGAAGGACATCCTAGGTTTCGTCTAAGCAATGACTTCCTCAGATTGGTACAGCCCTATATATAGTGCATATAATTAACCATAATTAAAAATAAATAACCCAAATATGATGACTGCAACACTGAAACTCAAAGAACATCGGCTGGCAGCTGAAAAGTTCTGAGGACTGGTGCGTGGAGACGTTACTTATATGGCCCACGTACCAGCCTACACGTCAGACGTCCGACGCACCAACAGGGACTGGAAAAGCTTTGGAAACCTAACTGAACAAGCTGATGGGAGGAAGGGTAAACCCACTAGTGAATCCTGCAACATTAGAATAAAATGACATCTGATAATGCAATCTACACACACCTGAAGTCTGGATGAATAGATATGTGACGATAAACATCTTTTAAATCTACTGCTAACAGGAAACTCAACTGAGGAATAAGAAGTAAACAGGTTGTGAAATAACTGCATTTTGAACTTGGGCACAATCACAAACAGGTTTAGGAAAAGAAAGATCCAGAACTGGTCTCCAAGCTCTTCTTGATTATAAACTGAACATTAATAATAGAATACTAAAATACCACCAAGACCACCGATCCAAGAAGTAAGCGAATTTAATGAAACACTTGGCTCTTCGGCTTACACAGCCTTCCAAGAGTAAAAACACTACAACATACTGTTTGCTTATACACAGCATATTGCACAAAACAATTAATCAATTAAGCTTACAATTCAAATCACATACTTCCAATCACATTCTTTGTTGAGTCCCTGAGGCTCCAAAGTACCATACTTAAAAAAAAAAAAAGTTTACAGCTAGGTATGAATAAAGCTGTAATACGGATGGGTTAGTGTATGTGTTGAGATGTGGATGTAAGAAGTTTTACATAGAGGAAACTTACAGGAGTTTTAGGGTCCAGTTGCAGGAACATATTAGGAACATAAAATATAAAAAATTAGAGTCCCCTTGGGAGTCATTTTTTGACAGCACACAACTCTAACCCTGATTCTCTTAGGGGTTGTGTCTTGGAAAAATTGCAAGTTGGCATAGGTGAATGTGTGTCTTTAAAAAACAAACTCTTAAAAAAAGAAACCCTGCTGATTTTAAAGCTAATGATAAAAAAAGGAAATGTGTGATAAAAATACTAAAATGAAAACTAATACTACAGTTTGCTTTCCTTTACATTAATGTACGTGTACCTGTGTCCTGTTTAGCTGTGATTTACTATAGACATTTAGAAAAAAAATTAAATACAGTTATGTAAGAACTTAGCACAACAGTAACTGTTCTAATGATCACTGTTACAGTATTCCAATACTTGAGGGTTATCTGGCCGAGGGTAACCTGACATCTAGCTGGGGAACCAAAGCCAAAATGCCTTCCCAACGCTCTGTATGTCTGGCATATGATTTCAACTCACAGGTGTAGGAGTACATAAGCAGGCATAAGAGTATAGGATCCTATGACTACCTAGCCCCAGGAGAAAGTACAGTTGTGTATACTTACCATAAATGTAGATCTTTGAGTGTATTCACTGTTGCAGTCATCACATTTGGGTTATCTGCTTGCAGTAGCCCTCAGTCGGCCTGATTAACAAAGTCTTGGGTCCTGCGTCGGTTGCTGTCTCTTCTTCCATGACGTTAGGTCATCGGGGTTTAAAACATGCAGCCGAAGTCATTACAAAACTTTTTCTTGCTCCAGATGTCAGATGCCCCCCTAATGGGAAGCAATTAAATATATAAAAATACAAGGTTATACCTCCAGCAAAGAAGCAAATACACCAAAAAGCTTTTAGGCATAGTAAAGGAGAGTAGAGGTATAGCCAAAAGAAGTTAGGGGGCAGGAGGGAGAGTAACCAGGACTGCAACAGTGAATACACTTGAACATCTACATTTATGGTAAGTGTACACAGCTGTACTATGTTCTTTGTGTTTCACTGTTGCAGTCATTACATTTGGGTAGATTCCCAAAGCTATGGTTGGGAGGAGTAGTTTAGATAGCATTAGGGCCAGCAAGGCACTGCAAGACTGCAGTGGCAAAGCCAGCTTTGGATTTAGAGAAAACTGGCAAATAATAATGCTTGGTGAAAGTATGTACAGAACTCCAGGTAGCAGCTTCTAGGGTGTCTCTGGTAAGAACGCCTCTGAGAAAGGCTGTAGAGGTAGATGCAGCCCTGGTTGAGTGGGATCTGATCCCCTGTGGGATAGGTTTTCCATGCTGCTTATAGCAGAAATGAATGCAATGGCCTATCCATTTAGAAATGGTTTGCTTTGAAATAGCCTTCTCCTCTGCCCCTGCAGCAAATGCCACCAGCAGTTGTTAAGATTTCCTTTGAGGTTTAGTTCTGTCCAAGTAGAATCTAAGTTGTCTGTGCACATCTAAGGAATGCAGTATCTGTTCCCCTTTATTCTGTGGATTGGGAAAGAAGGTTGGCAAATGGATGGAATGATTAAGAGCCACACTGGATACCACCTTGGGCATGAAGGAGGGATTGGTTCTGAG